>NW_007734934.1:22465-24182 GCF_000696425.1 Galeopterus variegatus
AATGTTTGCATCACTCTGCTGTTCCACCCTCATCGGTTCAAGATGATTCATTTTCCCACTCCTTCCAGTTTGGGGCATGGGCTCTTGAAAAGCAGGCCTGACCTCTCTGAGCTCAACTTCAATGGCAGAGGACTCATCTTCCTGAAATCAATCATATCCTCCAGGCCCTTCTTGACTCTTAAAGCATCCCACCCATTGACATCTGCCCTTTTTCCCTCTCCACTTTCCATTGTCCTTCCTCTCTCCAGGATCAGTGGTCACCCTGCAGAGAGAGGGAATCCTCCTGCCCACAGCTTGTGTCCTCTCTGCCTGCCACAGAAAACCAGGACTAACAAACACACACGCACATGCACACACACACAGACCAGCGGGGGCGGTGAGAAGTAGTCATGACAGTTTTCCCAGGCAAACCTTTCCCAGCAAAGGGTGTTCCCATGAGAACAACAGTGCAGAGCAGGGACTGCCCAACTTCCTATAACATGACTGGAACCCTTCCACCAAGGAGGGGCTGAGTCTATCTCTCTGATTTATTTTTGTTGTCCAGACTTGGTTGAATGCTGGAGTACACACAAAAGGCCTGTGCGTGTGTGCATGCGTGTGCATGTGGTACCCCTGTGCTCTTGTTCCCCAGGGTGCCATTTCTCAACTCCTTGGCCACCCTCATGAACCCTCTGAAAATCTCCCCACTCAGCAGTTTGGAGGAGAAGTGCATATAGTGCCCAGTTCTATGCCAGCCCAGAGCAGGAGCACTGAAACCATTGGTCATGGGTCAACTCTTCTCTGAGAAGCCCGGGGACCCCCCTTCTCCCTTCCTGTGGGTCATATATATTTCTAAATTCCTACCCTGACCTTTCTAAGTTCCTACTTGTTTCTAAGAGGTTTTAAGTCCCTTTCAAAAATACACAAGCTACCCCAAAATAAGATCACATTAAAAAGAAGTCAGTGGTACTTATGCAATGGAATATGGGATGTCATGCAGCCACAAGAAAGAACAAAGTATTGATTCGTGCTCCAACATGGATAACTTGGAAACGTGCTAACTGAGAGAAGCCACACACAAAAGGCCACATATTGTATGACTTATATAAAATGTCCAGAATAGGCAGATACCTAAAGACAGAAAGTGGTTGCCAGGGGGAAGGGGTAGTGACTGCTGATAGGTATGGGGTTTCTTTTGGGGGAGATGAAAATCACCTGGATTTAGATAGTGGTGATGGTTACACAACCTTGAAAATATACTAAAAATTACTGAATGGTATACTTCAAAAGGGTGAATTTTATAGTTTATGAATTATATCTCAGTAAAAAAATAAGTAATTGAATTGGGGCAGAGAGTAAGGGCAGGGAAAAGCAGGTGTAGAGGATGGTAGTTAGAGCCAATAATGCCTATGTGATGCCAGGAGGAGGAGGGAGTCACAGAAGAAGGCTGGCAGGTGGTCGGGGGACACTGCCTCCTCCAGGAGGGTAGCGCTGTGGGGCTGCCAGAGGAGGGGGCAGGCACTGCAGGTGGACCAAACAACTCTTGTATGAGGGCAAGTGCCCTGGGGAGGATTTGAGCATGTTGATAGTGCCCTTTGATGCTCTTAATTTCAAGAGCTGTTGTTTTTCTCTTCTAAGAAACTTATTGGAGAGTGAGTGAAATTTACAGAAAAGTTATCACACTGTATAAGGAGACTGTACTGTGTGCTCTTTACAAGAGTCGCCTACTGTTCATACT
>NW_007734934.1:25406-35592 GCF_000696425.1 Galeopterus variegatus
CTCCCAAGTGGTGCACTGTAGCAGTGCGCCACTGGGCCGGCCCAACCTCAGGATCTTTTAAGGCAACTGAGTCTCTTTTTAAAACCTCCTCTGCTACAGGGATAAAGGACACCAACTAAAAGCAAATTGAATTGTGGAATTTTAGTTCATTTAACCATTTTCTTTTTTCTGCTCCTCACTGTTTTACGTAGGAGTAAGGCTGTATAATATTGTAAGTATTACCATGATTCATTGGTAACCAATTTACTTGAGGGTCAGAACAACTCTTAATCTTGTTCCCCAATACGAGTTATTTAAATAAAATATTAAGACAGGACCCCATGCACTAATATTTTCTCCTCCCTTCCTTCCACAAAATTTGTCAAGCCCTTGCTACATGCCAGGGCTGAGGCAGGAGCTAGAGATAAAATGATGGATCAGACCCACTTTCGTCAGGGATCTCAAGCCTCGTGGGGAAGACAGACAAGTAGATGGACAATGAGGACATAGTGTCCATATTGACAGACACGTGTGCACTCTGGTGGGACCACGGAAATGAAGGCAAAGAGGCAGGTAGACTTACCTCAAGATTCTGTTTCAACACAATCATTCAATCACAGATTTATTCAACAATGCTGGTCACAGCGCTGAGGCTGGTGTTGCAGAAATGAACAGCAGATGCAGCCTCTTCCTTCCTGGGACTTACTGTCTGTTGGGGGAGACAGACATCAGTTCAACCACCATGTATTAGGTGTCCATCGTGTGCACTGTGGGAGAGGAGAGAATCAAAGACATACTCCTTGCTTGAATAGAAGATATCAGTCTTTTCTCATTTATTTGGGAGGGAATGCCAGGTCCAAGGTTACTGGTGAGCAACAGAAAATGAGTCTTCCAGACAACATCTCCCTCCCAGAAGTGTGAGGAAAGCTCCTGTGACTTGAGCTTCTGCAAGACCTTCCACGATGTGAGTCTTAGAACAGTCCTGAAGGAAGAGGAAACATTTTTTTCCTCAGAGAACGTGTAGAAATTTATTTTTAAATTAGTTATGGGAATATTAATACATGCAGATGGTTAAAAATTTTCATACAATAAAAAGTGAAATTTTCTTCCCACCCTGGGCCCAAGCCACTCAGCTCCCCCTCAGGGACAATCACTATGAAGAGTTTCTCTTACCTTCTTGCAGAGAACATGTGCAAACATATGCATGCGTGCACACTTCCCCTCCCTGTTTTATGCACATGGCTCTGTTTCTTGCTTTTTTAACTTAAACAATACACTATGGCTGTGTTCTTTCAATGACCGTATAGCAGGGATGAACCGCACCATATTTAACCAGCCACCCACTGACAGAATTTATGAGGCTTCCATTTCTTTGCTGTAATAAACAATGCTGTGATGCACTGGGGAGTGAAGTGAGGAGGAATGAAATTGTACATAAAATATATACTATGGTCAAGGTCAAATATTATTTTAGAAATAAGTAGATTTAACAATCTGTAGAAAACAGTTTTGTACAAAATTAAAAAAAAAAAAAAANTCACACTGTATAAGGAGACTGTACTGTGTGCTCTTTACAAGAGTCGCCTACTGTTCATACTATGCCTCATTTGCTTTGTCATTTGCACGTGCTCTCTCTCTAACAGACACATACTATTTTTCTGAACAATCTGATGCATTACCCCTAAATAATTCAGTGTGTATTTCCTAAGAATTAGGATATTCTCTTATGCAACCACAGTAATCAACCTCTATAAATTTAACATTGATATAGCACCTGTATCTAATTTACCATAAAGAGCTGTTTTTAATGATGTTAACTTTAAACACTGAGATAGGGGAAGTCCTAGTGGGGCCCAACCTCCTTCTTTGACGCTGTGCAAACCTACCCACCCTGGAGTGTTCTCCCCCTCATCCCTTAGCTCAGGAGCAATGGCTTTCCTCATGTGCATCCATTTCCTCAACCTCAGGATCTTTTTTTTTTTTTCCTTTTTTTGTCTTTTTTTGTGTCCGGCAACGGATCACAACCCTCAGTNTCACACTGTATAAGGAGACTGTACTGTGTGCTCTTTACAAGAGTCGCCTACTGTTCATACTTTGCCTCATTTGCTTTGTCATTTGCACGTGCTCTCTCTCTAACAGACACATACTATTTTTCTGAACAATCTGATGCATTGGCCAGGGCTGAGGCAGGAGCTAGAGATAAAATGATGGATCAGACCCACTTTCGTCAGGGATCTCAAGCCTCGTGGGGAAGACAGACAAGTAGATGGACAATGAGGACATAGTGTCCATATTGACAGACATGTGTACACTCTGGTGGGACCACGGAAATGAAGGCAAAGAGGCAGGTAGACTTACCTCAAGATTCTGTTTCAACACAATCATTCAATCACAGATTTATTCAACAATGCTGGTCACAGCGCTGAGGCTGGTGTTGCAGAAATGAACAGCAGATGCAGCCTCTTCCTTCCTGGGACTTACTGTCTGTTGGGGGAGACAGACATCAGTTCAACCACCATGTATTAGGTGTCCATCGTGTGCACTGTGGGAGAGGAGAGAATCAAAGACATACTCCTTGCTTGAATAGAAGATATCAGTCTTTTCTCATTTATTTGGGAGGGAATGCCAGGTCCAAGGTTACTGGTGAGCAACAGAAAATGAGTCTTCCAGACAACATCTCCCTCCCAGAAGTGTGAGGAAAGCTCCTGTGACTTGAGCTTCTGCAAGACCTTCCACGATGTGAGTCTTAGAACAGTCCTGAAGGAAGAGGAAACATTTTTTTCCTCAGAGAACGTGTAGAAATTTATTTTTAAATTAGTTATGGGAATATTAATACATGCAGATGGTTAAAAATTTTCATACAATAAAAAGTGAAATTTTCTTCCCACCCTGGGCCCAAGCCACTCAGCTCCCCCTCAGGGACAATCACTATGAAGAGTTTCTCTTACCTTCTTGCAGAGAACATGTGCAAACATATGCATGCGTGCACACTTCCCCTCCCTGTTTTATGCACATGGCTCTGTTTCTTGCTTTTTTAACTTAAACAATACACTATGGCTGTGTTCTTTCAATGACCGTATAGCAGGGATGAACCGCACCATATTTAACCAGCCACCCACTGACAGAATTTATGAGGCTTCCATTTCTTTGCTGTAATAAACAATGCTGTGATGCACTGGGGAGTGAAGTGAGGAGGAATGAAATTGTACATAAAATATATACTATGGTCAAGGTCAAATATTATTTTAGAAATAAGTAGATTTAACAATCTGTAGAAAACAGTTTTGTACAAAATTAAAAAAAAAAAAAAAACAGACCCAGATGTACAAGGACAGTGGGGAAAAAAGCACAGGTCAGTTTATCACCAACTGGGTTTATAAGATGTAGAGGAAAGTAAATGTCTGGTCCTTAGTGTAACATTATTCATAGAGGCATATTATGGTTTGCACGTACTTGGAAGAAAACCAACTAGCATCAGGGTCATCCTTGAGAAAGGACATCACTGACACAAACTGTGTCTGTCTATTTTCAAACTCTTTGTCTGTTTGCACGTACTTGGAAGAAAACCAACTAGCATCAGGGTCATCCTTGAGAAAGGACATCACAGACACAAACTGTGTCTGTCTATTTTCAAACTCTTTGTCCTTTGACCACCATTGCCTGAGTGGAATGACAAAATCATCTCAGGAGGTACATGCACAAGCCTAATCTGGGCACAGAGATGGCTGGCTCTGTAGGACCACCTAGGAAGTAGTACAGATTATACCAAGGCAGGTATTAGGAGGGATTCCTCTATTACCCAGACCCCAAAGGTCTGTTTGCTCACTGCTCAATAGCCAATAATCGAGAGATAAGAGTTGGTATGAGGAAAGGTAAGCTTAAATCAGGAAGTCGGCAGCCTGGGAAAATGGCAGATTTATGTCTCAAAGACCATCTCCACCTCTCCCAGGTTTAACAAAGGGTTTTCGAGGGGTCTGTAGTGGAAAGCCAATTCATGGTAACCAAGCAGAGACGTGCTGACATGCTTGAGTGTTTCAGATCATCATCAAGGAACTTCCCTGGTGGGAGGTGACTAGGGTCATACTTCATTCTCCATGGGTTCAGTTCCTGTTATTCACAAGTAAGATCAGGTTAGCAAGCTAGTCAAGAATGGCCATCTGGGTTAATAATTTTTCTCTAATTACTTGTATACAATGTGAAAGCAAGAGTCATTGTGTTCTGGCAATTAACTGCAGGCTATGTGGTTTAGGTTACAGGAGAGAACAATTTTTAAATTCAAAGGTTTAACAAAATGTAGTTACTTCTGTTCAGGCTGTTATACCTCCTTCTGGGGAACCTAAGGAGGAGGAGTTTGAGAGGTTGTACAATTTGTAAATATGTGCACAGGGGTTTGAGTCCTCTTGGGGTTCACAGGCTTGTGCCTTTTCTAACCTGCTGATCAGCTTAGTCTGGTTGTTCATCACGGGTCTGCTGCTGCCCCAGTGCTAGTAAACAGTTGGCATCACTGCCTGGAGGAAACCAAGGACGTGGTCCTGGATGAGAAGGCTGGCCCTGGAGCCATCTGGGCAGCCCACTGATTAGTTTGGGAGCTTTCCTGCCTTTATTACTGTCCTACAGTGGACAGTCCTCACAAAGTGATTCCTAGGAAAAAATCCCAGAAGTAAATTTCTAGGTCAAAGAGTATATACAATTTTGTGTTTTGAAAGGTAATATAAAACTGTCCTCTAATAAGATTTATGGAAATTTATATTCTCACCTGTGATATATGGGGGCACCTGCTTCTCCACACCCCCGCCACCTTAGTGTATGATCACACTCTTTGACCTTTGGCCTTTGATGACTTGTATCAGAAAAGCAGTCTTAATTTGCATTTCTCTTATGATGAATGAGATTAAATATCTTTCCTTACGTTTAGAAGCCGTCTGTTGTGGTTTTTATTTCCCTTGTAAGTTGTTGATTCATGTCCTTTGTTGACATGGACTATTAAGTTAATGATCTTTTTCTTATTGATTTACAGAAGCCCTTTATATATACAAGAAAATCAGGTCTTTGCTGATAGGTTATAATTATTTTTCCTGGTTTGTTATTTATCTGTTGACTTTGAGGTATTTTCCCCTTCCAGATATTTTATATTGTTATCAAGTCAAATTTATCATCTTTCCCCCACTAGTTTGAAATGCTATCTTTCTATATGGTAAAAAGGAAGTGCAGAATTCCTTACAAGAGAACAGAGAAAGCCACAGTAAACTGGTTTGGCTGGAATGAAGATTGTATGCGGAAAATGGGATTGGAAAGACCTCCTGTCACTGAGGCCACGGGCTCTGCCCCATGGGCCAGCAGGAGCCGGGCATGGCTGCAAGAATTGCAGCTTTAGGTTCAGGTGTGTTCAGTTCCTCAAGACCATACGTGTGACTTGCCTGGGACCCTGTCATTGCAGACTCTGGTCATCTGGGAAGGCGATGTACTCGTGGGCGTGCAAAAGGGGGAGAAGGAGAACCGAGGCTGGAGGCAGTGGGTTGAGGGGGACAAGCTGTATGTGGTAAGTGCTGGGGTCTGCTCAGCTCCCCTCCACTGTGGTTACACAAACCACCATGGTCACCTAGCCGGCAGCCTTGACAAGAAAAATGTCCCTGCACTCCTCCTCTGAGCACAGCCAAACACGTGTGGTCACACAGTCAGAAAGCCATTCCCATCTGGCTCAGGGGACTCTAGGAAGAAATCTATATGGATGTTTCTGTGAAGGGCTGCAATGAAAAAGTTCAAAATGCTGAGTTAGGAAGCTAAGATCCAAACAGAAGTGTGGGGAACCCGTTAAAGCCTAGCTGGGGAGAAATGTGAGCCACAGAATTAAGATGCCCCAGGGGAGGTGGGGCCAAGGCTTCTCAAGATTTTGGAGGACTGGGAGGGAGAGGGGCGGGTGTGGAGGGAGGGGGCAGCTGGGCCTGGGAACTGCCTCAGGCACTGATCTCTCATCATCAAGTATGTCCCCTTGATCCCAAAATATGTTAGGTTAATTTGGTACTAGAACAGAGCAGTAAGAACAATAGCAGATATCCTTAGCTAAATCATATCTGTCTAGACAGCTTAATTTTTCATTCTTCAATCTTCAAGACAAGTTATGGGTCCACATTCAAATAATGCAAAATCTTTTACTCCTTTATGAATTCAGCCTCTCATTTGTTAAATAAATGGCTCATTCAATGAATGGCTCTTCATTCATTCATTCATTCACATATGCAGTCAGGCAGGTACCTGGCTCCAATATCTGTATTCAGGCTGCCCTGGTGCCCTTCAGAGCCAGGCTTGCTTACCTGAGATCTTTATTTCAGAGGCAATGTCAGCTGGTGATATATGGAAAGCATTAGATGTGTTTTCTATCGACCTGCTCTGGTTTGGATGATGGGTTTTTTAAGTTGTAGTATGATCCTCAATGGTCCCTGTGGCTTAGACAATGGATTCGTCATCAATTGCAGTGATGGTGGTGGTCATCCCCCCACTTATGTTTCCCCTCCTCCTTCCAGGGTCAGTGAGGTGCAGATAAGGCTGGGGCCTCCCTCTGTCTGGATGAAAAGCAGCACCTCGGCAGCTGCACAGGCAGGCCTGGGCAACCCTCCTGCAGCTCACGCCTTGCCATTGCCTGTGCCTCCTCCAGCCAACCTTCTAACTCCAGCAGCCAGAAACCCCCAGGGTGGAGGCACAGCTCACCAGCCAGCATCTTCCCAGGCCCTTACCTTCCAAGCGCTTCTCCACACTAGGTCCTTCCCTTCCTCGTGGGTTTGCTGCCTTTCATAAATTAAGCGATATTGCTCTAATCGTGGGAGTAGGAGAAATTCCACCCAAGAGGATCATTTCTTTGCATCTTTCATTTTTATAGTTGTTCAAGCTCAATTCAAGTGTCAAAATCAAATTCCTGCTAGCTACCTGCAGGGCATGCCAGTTGATTGGGTCTGTGAGATGCACTTTGCCCAGAGTGACTAAGTGTCCTCTTTATTCCAATCTCCCACCCCCAGACACCAAGAGGGCCGAGGGCTGGCAGAAGGAAGGCCTAGCTTGTTAGCCACTCACCCTCTTTCTGATGTCACAGGTGCTGACCTGTGGAGACCAGGTGTGCCGTCAAGTGTTCAAAAAGAAGTGACAGGGCCGAGGGCTGGCAGAAGGAAGGCCTAGCTTGTTAGCCACTCACCCTCTTTCTGATGTCGCAGGTGCTGACCTGTGGAGACCAGGTGTGCCGTCAAGTGTTCAAAAAGAAGTGAAGTCCTCGAGGGAGACCTTCCAAGGACCTGCTCCCTGCATCCTACATAGTGGAGACCCTCTCACTCTTGACAGAGTCCCATGAAGTCATCTGGAGGGGCTTTAAACAGAATGAGCGTGTAACAGTGACAGACATATTCTTCTTCCTTTGAAACCTGGCATTAAATGGAAAAACAAAAATCACTCCTATTCTTTGAAACCCTTTAAGTCTATCTCCCTTTATTTCTAGAGCTGTCACTTTAACATACAGGCAAGAGGTGGCTGCCTGCGTGGTTTTTTTCGCATAGGTTTGTTGCTGTTTATTCATTTATTTTGTTCTGTTTTGTTTCTTTTCTCTTCTTTCGTTGGGGTGGGAGTAGGCTGGTTTACCTAGAAACATTCTCTGGCCAACACTCTATCACCTACTGATTCTTGAACATCCCTCATTTGAGATTCAATTCCTTTGGATAGCAAATTATTTCTCCAGAATTCTATTTTAAGATACATATGCTTTCCAGTTTGCACCTTGCTCTGAGCAGACCAGACAGACCTGCCCTCAAAATGCTTTGGCAGGTCTGCAGCACTAATTGCTCTTGACCCAGGCCAGCCCTCTGCCCCTCGGCCCTGGGCTGCAGAGTGGGTCACCATTCGGCCTTGGTATATGCCTTCACAGTCACTGCCCACACAGAGGGCTGCAGGCTCTGGGGCAAGGAGCCCTGAGTTCAAGTCCTGCCACGCCACTTCTTAGCAGGGTGACCATGGGCACATCCTTTGGCCTTTCTGTCCTTCTTTTCCTCTCCTATAAAATGAAGAAGAGAAAAAAAAAACATCATCTCCTCCACTGGATCACTGTAAGGATTAAGCAATTTATTTATTTTTATTTATTTGTGGTTTTATTGGTGCCTGGCTCACACATCCTTTGGCCTTTCTGTCCTTCTTTTCCTCTCCTATAAAATGAAGAAGAGAAAAAAAATACATCATCTCCTCCACTGGATCACTGTAAGGATTAAGCAATTTATTTATTTTTATTTATTTGTGGTTTTATTGGTGCCTGGCTCATATGGGGATCCAAACACCATGTGACCTTGGTGTTACCAGGTCCATGCTCTCCCAAGTGAACTAACCAGCCAGCCCAGATCAAGCAATTTAATACACACAAAGTGCTTGGAACAGGTCCTGGTGCATGGTAAGGGCTCAGTCCCTGTCAGCTCTGGTCTGTATGCTGAGTTATTCCCTTCATGACCCTGGGCGTCCTGGTGAGCAGATGCTCAAGAGTGATAGGTCAGTACCACCAAGGCCTCCTGGTGCTTTCAGAATGTTACGTTCATTACTCTAAGCAGAACCGTATTTTCCTGCTGGATACACAAATGGAATAGTGCACCTGGAAGGACAGAGTGGTTAATGGGGATGGATTTATGATGGATCATTCACAGGGTCCTGCAGTTCAAAGCTATCTCCTTCAACCATCTGCAGAGGGCCTGCAGTCCCACCATCAGACAAGTATTTCCTTTGAAGAGCAGGTTTATCCCAAGAGGGGTAGCACATAGTGTTAACACACTTCAGAATGATTTGAATGACCAAAACTTTTCACTGATCCTGGGCATCCTAAATGGGGTTGGTGGATGGATAGAAAGGCTGCTATCCAGGGCCAGCCTCAGCTCAAGCACTCTCACCACAGGACCATGCCATGGGCCTCCTGGCAAGCTGTGCTCCCCAACAACCATGCCATGTTTCTGCAGCAAAAAAGCTGGGAAAGTGCCTGGCTAGAGGCTCTGCTGGCTGGGGAACCAGGGGAGGTGGGGTTGGGGGTCCTTCCAGGGACATGGCCCTTTTAGTCAAGTAAGTGAGAGGCACTAGGGAGGGAGGGAGCCTCCTGAGGAGGTGCAGGCCCTGTCTCCTGGGGCAGACGGAAGACTGAGCAGAGGGACTGATGAAGTGGACCCTTTGTCCCCACCTTCCCAGAGCCTCCCCAGGAGCCCCATGCCCCCCTGTTGACACTCCCCCTAGTCTGATCCCTGCTCACTGCAGACTCAAGTGACCTTCTCCTTTTTCCCTTAAGAAAATTCTATTGAATGAAGGTGTATCTGAAGCCCATTGAGGACTAACTGTAAAGTGCTCTGCACAGGTAAGAGGTTAGTATTCATTAGTGACTTTTGATCCTGCATTTTGCAAAGATACTCTAAGGGATGTTAGTCCCCCAAGATTCTGTGAAAAGGTTCTCGGTCAAATGAACTTTAGAAATGTGAACAGCTATATCCCCTTCCTAAAAATTCACAATTAGAATTAGCATTTTGAAAGCTCTGAAAAGTCCTGCAGCAAAGAAGCCCAGTCTGAAACCACGGGATCCCCTTTCACCCAGTAGAGTTCCACTTGCAAGGGGTGTTTTGGAAGCACTGTACTCATTCTGTACATGTGCATACCACTTTTTCAATTATGGATAACAAACAATGTAATTTAAAACTCTCGTTTTTCTAATGGGATATTCTCAGTATATTTTTCTCACAAGTGAAAAGTAAGTGAATGAATTAGTTTACGTAGAGAGTAGGAGAGTCTGTATTCACTCTACTGATAGTTCTTTTTCAAAGAAGATGCATCTGAACTCAAAGTGATAACATTTGAGGTCACATTTGAAAGCAAGGGCAGATATTTTTGGGCCTCCCCTTCATTCCCAACTCACTGTAGATAGGACAGGTCAAGTCACCTGCCTCATATTTCTGGCCTCCAGGGAGTATCATGAGAGAGGTTGGGGTTAGCTACTAACCGGGGGGCCTGTTCTTTAAAGTTAAAAAATACCTGTCCAGATCCAGCCCAGGGAGCGCAGGCACCATCAGAAGCACCCTGGGCTCCTGTCCAGGGCCTCAGCCACGCCCCCTCCCACATTTGCAACCTGGCCAGAGAAAGAGCTAGCCATGGGGCACCCCACCTCCTTTCCCCTCCCCACCCCTTCCCACAGCTCCACATCTTAGAATGTAAAAAA
>NW_007734934.1:35822-48131 GCF_000696425.1 Galeopterus variegatus
ACCCCACCTCCTTTCCCCTCCCCACCCCTTCCCACAGCTCCACATCTTAGAATGTAAAAAAAATGATAATAATAAATAAATAAATAATGGAAAATAATAAGAAAAATTCCTGTCCAGTGAAAATCCCGGCTCACAAATGGACAGCATTGCAAAGTGGCTTGAGTGGGGACTTCAGTGTTGGCTCTTGGTTCAAACACGACCCCCACCACTCACAGGCTGTGTGACTATGTAGCACTTACTACCCCTCTCTGAGCCTCCATTTCCTCATCTAAAATGAAGACGTTAGAACCGCTATTTTATAGGGGTTAGCAAGGATTGAATAAGATCCTAATGCCTGAAACAAGTCAATTCTCTCTCTCTCTTTAGATAAGCAGGAGGAACTATTAAAAACACAGATTCCTGGTACTTCCCTACCGTTATTCTGCTTCTGAGGTCAAGGGCGGGTCCTAGGAATCAGCACGGTTTCAAGCTCCCCAAAGAGTCCCCTGCAGGTGCTTGGCAAGCACACTGACAACTCTGCCTCGTCCATTTAAAATAGAACCATTTTAAACACGTATTCACCCACATATGCACACGTGCAAGCTCAAGTTCATCTCCATGAAGGTCATGAGATCACCCACACGTCTTTCTGCTGATGCAGCATCAGAGCCCCTGCTTGCATTCGATGAGTCCCTCTCTGGAACAGCTCCACGATGGCGGAGGACTCCAGGCCCTGAAGGATGGCAGTAGGTGAAGAGGACAGGGCACAGTGGAGAAGCAACCAGCACAAGCAAAGGCAGAAAAGGGCAAAAAGGGCTGGGGAAAGATAGAAGAAGCGAGAGAAGGGAGGGGGCAAAGAGCAGAAGCTTAGAAGAGAACCCCCTACTCACCACCAGTGAACGCAGCAAAGAGGAGAGATGCGAACTGTGTCTCGGCCAGCCAAGTACACAGACCACACCAGAGTCACTGTAACTGAGACAGATCCCAGGGAATTTCTCTAGTTTTAGTTTTTGTTATTTCCCAAAGCATTGGAAGGTTCAAATATCTAGGCAATTAAAGAAAAGCTTTAAATCCAAAGGCAATGAGGAGGTTTGGCCTGGATTCTTAACTGCTCTTCAAGGCAAGGAACAGATCCAGGTTCCAGGCTTCACGTTTTGTTAAGCACTTCGTCTATCCTTATGTGAGCTCTTTCCAGGACTGCGATGTAAGTGCCCATTTCACAGATGAGGAAACTGAGGCTCAGGCCAGGTCAAATACTCATCCAAGACCCCACATCTGGTAAGTAGCAGAGGCAGAATTTGAACCAGGTGGATCTGTCTGAAACCTGAGGCCCTCCCCACAGGAGGTGGCCCCTGATGGGCACAGGGGAGCCCTTCCACCGCTGGCATCTTCAGAGACCTCTAATCCCACTTCTTCCCAATCATTTGAAATCAGGCTTTATTTTTCTGAAATCAACATTCACCTGCAGTCTCCTCCAAGACTAGTTCCACTGTAGACAGGCCATCATTGGAAGTGACCTGATTGCATTCCCCTGGCTGGGGGTTTAAGGTCCACCTCTGTGCAGAGCCTAGGAGCACAGATGCACAGAGCTGGCCTCCTGGAGCCAATTCTTCCACTTGAACCTGCTCTTTTCACTAGTGATTTGTGATTGATTACAAGGGCAGAGGTTGGGGATATTTAACTTTGGCTCACTGATTACATTTGTTATGTAGAAGGATACAACTAGAAGCTGGTGCTTGAGAAAATGAAATAGAAATGAACTGGATAGAATTTTCAAAACTTTCAAGATCTGGTCATGGATTTTCTGCGCTGGCCCTCACTTTAGTTGTTCCTCATGCTCCTGGTTGGCTAAGGGTGTAGAAAGTGAAGGGGACTAAGAAGGAAGCCTGGAAAAGGTGAACAAAATCTCACCTTTTGGGGAATGTTACAATGAAAAATATACTCAGCCAGAGGCTGGGAACAAAGAACGTATCAGACTGAGGCCCATCAGGGAAGCAGAACCACGGTAGGCATTTTACATGGAGGGAATTTAGTGCAGGGTATTGGTTACACAGAAGATGGAAAAGCTGAGAAGCCAAATAGGAGATGGTGAGCAGGTCAGAACTTAGCAACATCAAGAAGCTGCCAATACACTAGGGATAGAGAGACACAGGGAGGAAAGTGGTATTATCAGAACCAAAAACCAGGGCTGCCAGGTAGCGCTGGGCCATGGAGAGGGGCTATCAGGGGAGACGCAGCTGCTGCCAACCCCCCCCAAAAAAAAAGCATAAGAGGGAGGAAGAGACAGAGAGACACCATGGCTTCTCCTCTCTCCCCACTTTCTAATCTCCCATCAGTGCCCCCATTGGTAGAAACCAGCCAGAAACCTGCTGCTTCTAGGGAGCTTGGGAAATGTAGTTCTGCACAGTGCAGAGCAGAACATGGGAGGGAGGGGAAGGTGGTGGATAGTGGACAGGCACTGAGGGGCACATGGGCAAGTGGCCCCAGCCCCTGCCCTCAAGGAGCTCCCAGTCATTCCACGGCAGGGATGCGTGAGAGGGAACACAGAGAGCTGTAGCAGCCCAGAGGAGAAGCTCCCAGCCCAGCCCGGGGTGGGAAAGCTTCTCACCAGCACTATTGCCTGATCTGAATTTTCAAGAATGAATGTGAAAGGCTGTCACTGAAGGAAAGAGAAGGGGGGTACTATCATCTACTGACACCTCCCTTCTTGTACCCCAGAATCCTCCAGGTGCTTTACATACATACCTTAGCTCTCCTGATCCTCAACACAACTTACACAGCGGCATTATTCCCCCTTTACAAAGGGGGAAACTGAGGCTAAGCAGGATACAATAAACATACGCAGGGTGACAGCCAAGACATGGCAGGGACAGAGCTGGGATACAGTTTCATGGAGCCCAGCCTCTCGCTGGCATCCCCTGGTGCAAGTGGCTGCCTTCCTGTAGTTGTCCATCAGTCTTTGGGCAAATGTGACCTTTTCCAAATGCAGATGAAACTTAATCCAAATCTTAAAGGACAATGAAGTTAATAAAAGAAAGCACTTATTGAATTGGAACAAAACAGACTATTTTATTAGCCTCATTACTTTTAACTCCTATTAAGTATTTAAAAGCTCAGTGGAAATATTTTCTTTTGTAAAGTTCGTTGTTTTAAGCTTAAAAAGCAGTGTTTTAAAACTTAAACTTTCTCCACAGCCCAGATCCTTGGCCTAACCACAAGCCCACAAGGGAGACTGCCCCTGGGCAGGGGGTCTCACCCGAGCCCGCGTGGCCGCATGTGCTTCCATGACCGTGCAGGGCCTCTGGACCTCCCCTGTGCGGCGTTCTTCACGCTTGCGATTGTGTAGTGATTTGTAACCGTTGTTCACTGTTGCTCGTGTGCTCCTGGATCCTAAACTCCACGAGTCTGGGCAGTTTTATTTTGTCCTGCTTTCTGCTGCATCCAGAGCCTGCTGGTGTTTCTGTCCTCTGCCTGTCTGTATCCCTCACAGTCAACCAGTCAGCACTTGTCAAGGACATGGCGATGCCAGTGCCTGTGATAGATGCCAGACATTTCCTTTCATCACCCTATTCATTCAAGGAGCGTTTGTTGACCCCCTGCTCTGAACCAGGCCCAGCAGCCAGCCGGGCACTGAGGAGGTAGTGGGGAGCAAAGCAGGCCCGTTCCCTCTCATCACAGACTGTATGTCCAAGCCCTACAGCCTTGCAGGGCAGCTGTCGTTATCCTCATTTTACAAATGGAAAAACTGAGGGTCAAACATGATGAGCAGTATGTCCAAAAGCACACCCCTAGGGAGTGACAGGGCCATGACCCTGACAGCTTTTCCCTGCCCCCACCCCCTCTTCTCCTTGCTGGATGGGGCGGGAGGCAGAGTGAGAACCTGCAAATTATCTAGAGAAATTAAAAGAAAATAAAATCCACGAGCCAAAGATAAATGAGGTACTATCTGCAATGCTCTTAACACAGTGTCCGGCACATAAGTCACACAATAAATAGTGGCTAAAACTATAATAGTCTATTATTACTTTTAAAAATAAAGAACAAATTGGGACCATGTCACTCTAGTGCAGTGTTTCTCAACCAGGGATGACTTTGTCTGCTGGAGGACATTTGGCAATGTCTGGTGACANATCTTCAGAGACCTCTAATCCCACTTCTTCCCAATCATTTGAAATCAGGCTTTATTTTTCTGAAATCAACATTCACCTGCAGTCTCCTCCAAGACTAGTTCCACTGTAGACAGGCCATCATTGGAAGTGACCTGATTGCATTCCCCTGGCTGGGGGTTTAAGGTCCACCTCTGTGCAGAGCCTAGGAGCACAGATGCACAGATAAATCGACATTCACCTGCAGTCTCCTCCAAGACTAGTTCCACTGTAGACAGGCCATCATTGGAAGTGACTTGTTTGCGTTCCCCTGGCTGGGGGTTTAAGGTCCACCTCTGTGCAGAGCCTAGGAGCACAGATGCACAGAGCTGGCCTCCTGGAGCCAATTCTTCCACTTGAACCTGCTCTTTTCACTAGTGATTTGTGATTGATTACAAGGGCAGAGGTTGGGGATATTTAACTTTGGCTCACTGATTACATTTGTTATGTAGAAGGATACAACTAGAAGCTGGTGCTTGAGAAAATGAAATAGAAATGAACTGGATAGAATTTTCAAAACTTTCAAGATCTGGTCATGGATTTTCTGCGCTGGCCCTCACTTTAGTTGTTCCTCATGCTCCTGGTTGGCTAAGGGTGTAGAAAGTGAAGGGGACTAAGAAGGAAGCCTGGAAAAGGTGAACAAAATCTCACCTTTTGGGGAATGTTACAATGAAAAATATACTCAGCCAGAGGCTGGGAACAAAGAACGTATCAGACTGAGGCCCATCAGGGAAGCAGAACCACGGTAGGCATTTTACATGGAGGGAATTTAGTGCAGGGTATTGGTTACACAGAAGATGGAAAAGCTGAGAAGCCAAATAGGAGATGGTGAGCAGGTCAGAACTTAGCAACATCAAGAAGCTGCCAATACACTAGGGATAGAGAGACACAGGGAGGAAAGTGGTATTATCAGAACCAAAAACCAGGGCTGCCAGGTAGCGCTGGGCCATGGAGAGGGGCTATCAGGGGAGACGCAGCTGCTGCCAACCCCCCCCAAAAAAAAAGCATAAGAGGGAGGAAGAGACAGAGAGACACCATGGCTTCTCCTCTCTCCCCACTTTCTAATCTCCCATCAGTGCCCCCATTGGTAGAAACCAGCCAGAAACCTGCTGCTTCTAGGGAGCTTGGGAAATGTAGTTCTGCACAGTGCAGAGCAGAACATGGGAGGGAGGGGAAGGTGGTGGATAGTGGACAGGCACTGAGGGGCACATGGGCAAGTGGCCCCAGCCCCTGCCCTCAAGGAGCTCCCAGTCATTCCACGGCAGGGATGCGTGAGAGGGAACACAGAGAGCTGTAGCAGCCCAGAGGAGAAGCTCCCAGCCCAGCCCGGGGTGGGAAAGCTTCTCACCAGCACTATTGCCTGATCTGAATTTTCAAGAATGAATGTGAAAGGCTGTCACTGAAGGAAAGAGAAGGGGGGTACTATCATCTACTGACACCTCCCTTCTTGTACCCCAGAATCCTCCAGGTGCTTTACATACATACCTTAGCTCTCCTGATCCTCAACACAACTTACACAGCGGCATTATTCCCCCTTTACAAAGGGGGAAACTGAGGCTAAGCAGGATACAATAAACATACGCAGGGTGACAGCCAAGACATGGCAGGGACAGAGCTGGGATACAGTTTCATGGAGCCCAGCCTCTCGCTGGCATCCCCTGGTGCAAGTGGCTGCCTTCCTGTAGTTGTCCATCAGTCTTTGGGCAAATGTGACCTTTTCCAAATGCAGATGAAACTTAATCCAAATCTTAAAGGACAATGAAGTTAATAAAAGAAAGCACTTATTGAATTGGAACAAAACAGACTATTTTATTAGCCTCATTACTTTTAACTCCTATTAAGTATTTAAAAGCTCAGTGGAAATATTTTCTTTTGTAAAGTTCGTTGTTTTAAGCTTAAAAAGCAGTGTTTTAAAACTTAAACTTTCTCCACAGCCCAGATCCTTGGCCTAACCACAAGCCCACAAGGGAGACTGCCCCTGGGCAGGGGGTCTCACCCGAGCCCGCGTGGCCGCATGTGCTTCCATGACCGTGCAGGGCCTCTGGACCTCCCCTGTGCGGCGTTCTTCACGCTTGCGATTGTGTAGTGATTTGTAACCGTTGTTCACTGTTGCTCGTGTGCTCCTGGATCCTAAACTCCACGAGTCTGGGCAGTTTTATTTTGTCCTGCTTTCTGCTGCATCCAGAGCCTGCTGGTGTTTCTGTCCTCTGCCTGTCTGTATCCCTCACAGTCAACCAGTCAGCACTTGTCAAGGACATGGCGATGCCAGTGCCTGTGATAGATGCCAGACATTTCCTTTCATCACCCTATTCATTCAAGGAGCGTTTGTTGACCCCCTGCTCTGAACCAGGCCCAGCAGCCAGCCGGGCACTGAGGAGGTAGTGGGGAGCAAAGCAGGCCCGTTCCCTCTCATCACAGACTGTATGTCCAAGCCCTACAGCCTTGCAGGGCAGCTGTCGTTATCCTCATTTTACAAATGGAAAAACTGAGGGTCAAACATGATGAGCAGTATGTCCAAAAGCACACCCCTAGGGAGTGACAGGGCCATGACCCTGACAGCTTTTCCCTGCCCCCACCCCCTCTTCTCCTTGCTGGATGGGGCGGGAGGCAGAGTGAGAACCTGCAAATTATCTAGAGAAATTAAAAGAAAATAAAATCCACGAGCCAAAGATAAATGAGGTACTATCTGCAATGCTCTTAACACAGTGTCCGGCACATAAGTCACACAATAAATAGTGGCTAAAACTATAATAGTCTATTATTACTTTTAAAAATAAAGAACAAATTGGGACCATGTCACTCTAGTGCAGTGTTTCTCAACCAGGGATGACTTTGTCTGCTGGAGGACATTTGGCAATGTCTGGTGACAATTTTTTTTTTTCCTTTTTGTCTTTTTTTGTGTCCGGCAACGTTTTTTTTTTTTTCCTTTTTGTCTCTTTTTGTGTCCGGCAACGGGATCGCAACCCTCGGTGTTGCGCCCGCACCTCGCTCAGCCAGTGAGCGGGAACCGGTCTGTATGTGGGATCCGAACCCTCGGCGGGAGCGCCACCACGCTCCCAAGCGGCACACTGTAGCAGTGCGCCACCGGGCCGGCCCTCTGGTGACATTTTTGGTTGTCATAACTGGGGATGGGTGACACTGGCATCCAGGTGGTAAAGGCCGGGGATGCTGTTAAACATCCTATGAGACGCAAGACACCCCCTCAACAAAGAATTTTCCACCCTCAAATGCCAATAGTGCAGAGGATGAGAACTGGTCTAGTGGCAACTTTTCCTGGGTCATTAATTATTCTTTTATAACCTTATTTTCAGTGGATACAGAGTGACCACATGACTGACGAATTCCTAGAATAAACTGGAAAAAAAGACCTTTTCTCTTGTAACCCCAATATGGAATTAATCTTTCCCCAACCTGGGGGACTTCAGAACAGCTGCAGTTTCCTATAAGATCTTTACAGAGTGGCTTTGGGGTGCTGCTGCTCTGGCTCAGCCCCCTTGCCTTGGTCTGTTGGCTGTCTCAGGGAGCCTGGAGAAATTGGACAAAACCTGCTTCTGTGCAGGAAGAGTCAGGGTTCCAAAGATTTGGTTACTACTTTTAAATGAGCATGCTCTCGAAGTTCTTTCTCCCCCATGTCACAAGCCTGGAGGCCTTCTTAGCCCCATTATGACCTTTGGGGAATGTTAATGCACTTCCAGCTAAAGGGAATCCCGGAAGCCAGTGTCATGTGACATGAGCCCTGCCAGATTAGAACAACTTCAAATCATTTTAGGATTAAAAAACAATGGCCTTGTCAGAAATGTCAGAATAACTAGAACAAATAATGCTGCTTTCCCTCATCAGGGTGAGGTTCTGGGATTGCAAAGGCATCGGCTGTTAAGCAGCTCTTCGTTCTCTGGAACCTGAGGCTGTACTGTGGAAGACCTGCAGGATCCACACCCCAGGCCCTGGTACTTCACCTTGGCCAGAAGTGGGAGTCCCTGGTTTTGTTGTGTTGTATTGTCAGTTATACCTCGTTAAAGCTTTTATTCATTAATTCGTTCATTCATTTATTTTAAAGTCAAGACTCTACGCTGGGAATCTGGTAGTCTCTGGCTATAGGAATAAGTAGTTCAATAAAACTTAGAGAACTAGAGACAGGAGGGGCCTCAGCAGTCATCTGACACTCCTGTCCCTTGTTAAAAGACAGAGAAGGGACTTGGTAAGATCATTTAGTGATGGAGGAAGCTAGGACCTGAATTCAGATTTTCCCAAAACTCTCTCCAATTACCATGAGGTCTAATGAGAATAACCACCTCATGGAAAGTCATGCTGGCCCCTCCCATGCTCTGACTTCCAAATGTGGAGAAATGGTAAAGCACAGCATTGGGCTGGGTTAATGAAAAGGACCACCTCAGATATATGAAGTGTCTTTCAGTTTTTATGGCATTTTCATACTTGTTACCTTGTGCAATCTTAAGAACCAGGAAGGAAAGGCAGGAAGTATCAAAATCCCATTGGCAGATGAAGAAACTGAGGCACAAAGGATTCATTGATCTCCCTGGTCCAGGTAGCTATTGGCGGAGCTGCACTTCACCTCTGTTCTCCTACCCCTTTTCACAGAGCTTCCTCCATGCCTTTGGGCCTCACATTTATTGCCTGGAATTCCAAAAAGGAAGAGAAACCCCAGGGCGTCCAGAAATCCCTGTTGGGGCCCACTCAAGTTTGTGAGATTCCCTTGAAAAGGGAGAGTAGGAGCCCTGGAAAAGAGTGAAAACTACTTGGAAAACTCAGGCAGACTCTCCAGCCTGGAGGGGTGGGCATCTCAACAGCCCCAGGAGTGCATAGCCTCCTGCTGGCACCTGGGAAAAGGAGCCTCTCTGTCCAGGGCAGGAGGGTAGAATGGATATTCCTTGACTCTGGTTCTCTCATTTGAATAAGAAGATAGAGAAAGAGGTCATGACACTCCTTGCAGCCCTCCAGGAGCAAAAGTTAAGCCCCACAAATCAACATGTGGACTTTGCCCCTTGGCTACTCTGAAAGCCAGCTTGTCCCAAGTTCTGTTTCCAACCCATTCTTTTGTACCCAACATCAACAGAGAAAATGCTTGGGAAAAACCCCATCCTCAAGTAGGCAAATCAATGTGTTTGCCTTAATGGAGTTGACACTCCGGCAGCCAACACCCTGGCCAACCCGCCCAGGTCTGCTCGGTGGGCCTCACCACCCCATTGCCTAGCAGGGAACTGCCCCAGCCTCTCTGCATGGAATATCCTTTCTCTCTCCTTCTCCCCACATTGGAAGGATTTTGCCTGTCACACCCACATTGAGAGGATTTTGTCATTAACTGATGTCAGTGGAGCATCATGGGACAAATGTCTCACAGAGCAGAAAGGGAGAACATAGAAAAGCAGGGCCTGTGGGTAGAAGCCCGGACGGTGGCAGGGAACCGCCGGGAGTTGGAGGGCGGGCGGTTGGCTGGCTGAGCACTGGGGGCTGGGGGTGGGCAAGGATGGGAGTCAAGCAGCAAAGTTCTGGGATATTCATGTTGTGGGGTTGTCCCTAAAGTTATGTGCCACTTGTATAGAGAACAAACAGTTCAATTGCCCCTGGGCCTCCCTCTTGCCCTCTTGGCGGCCATAGATGCTAGACCATGAAAAAGCTCTGAGCAGGAGGTAAAAGAAAGACCAGGTACAGCTGCTCCTCCACCTGTGTGACCTTCAGCCCGTTTCTTAACCTCTCTGAGCCTTTGTCTGTCAAGTGGGTAAACTAATCCTTGCCCACTTCACAGTCGCCATGGGTCTTCAGAAGCTAGAGGATGTCACAATCCTGAAAGCCTGGGAGCGCTTACTGTGTTCCAGTGCGAGGAACGTATATGTCAGGACAGTGTTGAGAGGTTGCTTGCCTGCCCAACCCACAGTTCTCCCTGCTCCCTTTCCAACAGAGCCTCAAATTTGTTCTGGGGTCCATTCATCTCTATAGGAGAACCATGTTAATGGTCTGGGGCTCCCTAAATTGGCTCAGACAGACTGAAAGGAAAGACTTACCTCTTGTGGTTGGGGAGAGGTCTTTTGTGCTGTTCCCCCACCCTCACAAGGAGGCAGGCACTTGCCATTTTCCCTGGCAGCACTCCTGAGACTCCAGAGGAGAGCATCTGAGAAGGATGTCCGCTGTAAGGACGGCAGAGTTCAGGCACAAGGAGAGCCTGTGTTCTTGGTGACATCCTTGAGCTACCCATAGTCTCTTACCTGGAGCCTGCCTTACCGCTGGTCTTCCAGGGTCATGAGAAAACAAGTGTTTCTATTTTTCAAGTTTGTTTGAATTGGGGCTTCTGCTACTTACAATCCAAAGCATCTTAACTGCTGATGGTGAGGGCTCCTTTCTCGAGCCAGACACTGAAACTGTCGTGGGTGCTGGTGGAGCCTGAACACCTTCTCCACACACACTAGGAAGCAGGGCAGCCACACGGGGGACAGTGGGAGGTCCCCAGGACCAACAGTCACCCTTGGGTCCAGTTCTCCTGAAGACCCTCCCCTACTCCCATCCCACCTTACGTCCTGAAATGCTCGCCCCAAATCTCTGTTTCCATTCCATACCTGACTTTTCTGTAGTCCTAGACTGAACCCTGGACCCTGACCAGGCATGCTCCCAGACCCATTCCCTGATGAGCAGGGTCCTCAGTTGGGCATATTGCCTCTTCTTAGGCCCTTGCCCAGACCCCAGATGACTCTGAAACCCCCTGGTCGTGTGAGAAGCTCTGCTGTATCCTATAGACAGTGGCAGCCACTGAAGAGCTTCAGGTGGTATAAGACATATGCCTTAGAGCTAGAGTTTTAGAAAGAGCTCACTGGAGGCACATGGCAGATGAATCATAAATGTGCTCAGTCAGCCTGTGTCTCAGTGTCCAGGTCCCAGGGTCTGTGTACAAGGCTGCGGGGTTGATGGACCCTCTCTAGGAGTCCCAGCCCTGACCCTGAGTCATCCTTTTGAAAGGACTATACAGATGTGGGAATAGTAATAAAGGCTACCATTCTGAATACTTACCACGTGTCAGGTGCAGAGCTAGGGCCCTCCCATGCATTTGCTTATAGGGTAGTTACAGTTTTTGTCCCCATTTTACAGACAAGGATCCCTGATGTTCAGAACATTCATGTGACTTGTCCAAGTTCCCAGCCACCCCACCTCACCCCTGCAAAGGAGCAGAGCCTGCAGCAAACCCAGCCCCTCTTGCTCTCCAGCCAGTGCTGGCTCATGTCCTACAATTTGACCATTGTGAGCTCCACCTTTCACAGTGCAGGACAGCAGAAGTGTTCAGCCGATGGGGCTTTCTCAGGAACACCATGTCAGATGAGCTTGCATCTGTTAAGCAGTCACTGAGCTGCCACCGAAAGCAGGAGTCTGAGAGGAGACCCTAGTGCCCTTTGAAATCCTGATTGTCCTGGGCCCCTTCTTCCTGAGCTCAAGGATGTAAAAATGACATGTGGGAACAGGGGCCCACTGTATTCAGGCTCGTGTTCTCTTTACGGGTGTGCAGAGGGTGGGCATGAGGCCAGGAGGGAACGATGCCAAAGAAAACTGAGGTTCTTGTGTGTCCTGGAGATGGGCCTTGGGTGGGTGAGCAGGTCAGTCCACGAGACCAAGCACTTGAAAACAAAGAGGAGGAAGAAGAGTTTTTACGTTTTGTCCCCTCTCAGTTTTCTACATGCCAGCAGGAAAAGTTGGCAAGGACCCAGCTGGACCTCAAGCAGTGATGTTGCCAAATCTCTGGAACCAGCCATGTTGCTCCCATTCACTTGCCTTTCATGTTTGCTGAACACCACCCTGCTTTGGAAAGAGACCTTCAGCTGACAGCACAACGACATCCCTGCTCAGGCAGTCTTCCCAGCCCTGCCCCGCCTCTCCCCGCAATACCTTCTCAAATGCAAGAGTTAACGCAGGCCAGCCTCGAGCCTGAGAAATCACTGGAAAGGGAGTCTGGCCGAGTCCCCCAGCTCCCAGCCACAACCCTTTCCCTCACTGCTTTCAACTTTGTTAATTAAGAAAACCAACTCAGGCTTGGTGTGAAGGACACTATTGTGTCCTGCCTCTCAGAAGCAACGGGCACCACTCTAAGAACCAGTTGGCATGGTGACTGAGCCAGGAGGAGGCTTTCAGAACGGGCAGTTTAATTTAAAATGATCATTGCTTTTTTTTTTTTTTTTTTTTTTTTTTT
>NW_007734934.1:48749-49532 GCF_000696425.1 Galeopterus variegatus
TTCCACTTAATGTGCATATGGGTAAGTACACACGCACGTGCACACACACACACACACACACCATGACTCACAAGTTGGGCCAAGGTGCTATCCATGGTTACCAATGACCAAAATTAAGAGTGTGGTCTCAACGCTGGACCACTTGGTAGTTGTTGATTCATCAGTGTCATCACTTCCTAATTGTGTTCAAGCCCCTTGAAGCTGCCGCATTCCCCTCCCCACACACGGAGGATGTCTGCAAGGTTCAAGATGTTGTCAAGCCTGTGCTCCCCCACACCCAGCCCAACAAAGGGGAAATCCGCCTGGTCAGGGAACTCTGACTTGGAAAAGTCACGACATGGCTCTTCCTACATGTTTAAATTCTGAGGCCCCTGGCCTAAGCACGTGTCTAGGTTTGCTTGTGTATCCGTCTTTGCTCAACATTAACCTCCATGAAAAGCACAAATGTTTTATCTGAGGGAGAATCACCTGTACTGTGCATAAATGTTTATGTGTTCTGATTTAACCCTGGGTTCCTCGGCCACATTCTTGGTGCCTGAACTGGAACTCAGCTCTTTGAGTTCACTGCTTTGGTATACTAACTGCCACAAAATATTTTTTGTTTTAAACATTGTTTCCAAAATTCTGATCTGGTGAGCAATCTCTTTTTGCTGGGTTCCTGTGTTAAACTGACTTCAGAGAGACCGTTTCCAACGTATCCTAGGACAGACTGTCTCTCCAAAAAGAGCTTGGAGGACTGGTTAACTCATCCTAATTATTTATTTATTTATTTATTTATTCGAC
>NW_007734934.1:51295-52021 GCF_000696425.1 Galeopterus variegatus
TCTTGTTTTGGCAGCTGGCCTGTATGAGGATTTGAATAAATCTTTATTTTTAAGCACTGCATGGTATTCCACTGTATGAATTTCTACCATCTACTCAACAAATCCCTGACCATATAAACCATTTTTCTTAACTATTGCAAACAACAGTAGAAAAGATATCCTTGGACATATACAGGTTTTTGTTTGTTTCTTGCACTTCTCTGATTATCTCCTGACTATTAATTCCAAAAAAGTAGAGAGTTCATCAAAGATCTAAAGTATCGTCTTTCTTTTCTTTTTCTTTCACTGCTGTAAAAATCTGGACAAAAACAGCTGCCTCAAAATGGCCAGAGGGAATTTTCTATTCCCTGTGTTTTCTTCCAGGTGGGTTCTTCATCCCGTCTTTGTACTTTACATATTGCTTCCTTTCATACTTGTGATGTATTCTGTTTTATTTTGCTCATTATAATGTATGTGGCTCTAAAAAACTTTCTTTGTGGACTCCACCCCATTGTTCCTGAAGCCTGTTTGTCTTCTCCGAGTTCTAGAAGCTGGAGGAATTAAAGTCTGTGCCATTTTTTGTAGCCTCAGGGTGCAGAAGGGAGAAGACCTCATTTATAAGTAATGTGAAGCCTGAAGGACTTCGGCTTTCTCTCTACTGGGATTTTATTAAAGCCCACAGGCCGCTCCCCTCAGGCACCACATTCAGAAAAGAACCCAAGGAATGGTTAGTCCTATTTCCAATGA
>NW_007734934.1:53297-55739 GCF_000696425.1 Galeopterus variegatus
ATTTTTTTCTCTCCCCTTCTTTCATCAGAATGACTTATCGGGAAAGTTCGTGGGCCATGGCTAGTCAAGGCAGACTTCTTGACCACCACTTTCTGGACTTTATGGCATGAAGTTGTGCCCCTGCCCTTGATTGGCTGCTGCTGGGAGGTTTTTTGTTTGTTTGTTTGTTTGTGGGAGTGGGAGCTGGTTTTAATCTTTTTTTTTTTTTCACTTCTTTCATTAACTATTCCAGAAAGGTGAGTTTGTGATCCAACTTCATTCTCCATCCAAATCTCAGGAATTCAATTCTTTATTGGAGTCTTTTGAAAACACAAGGGTACTTCAAAAAGTTTGTAAGAAAAGGGAACTGAAAGACAATATTCTTTTCATAAACTTTTGAGGTACTCTTGCAAAAAAGGAGGATCTAAACCATAACCTCTAGAGAATCTCTTTGAACCTCTACTTTCTCTCCTTCCTAATTCTCTTTTACTTCACTCTCTGAAGCCCCTCCCTAGCCAAAGGCCCTCAAAACTCTATCTCTACCCCCGGCCTTCTCAACACTCTCCCCTTATCTCCTTCCTCCTTTCTCTCAACTCTTCATTCTTCAGACTGACCTTCTCCCCCAGGGGCTAAGTACTTCCCTTCTACCTTCTCTCTCCTCCACTCTCTAATTCTNCCTAATTCTCTTTTACTTCACTCTCTGAAGCCCCTCCCTAGCCAAAGGCCCTCAAAACTCTGTCTCTACCCCCGGCCTTCTCAACACTCTCCCCTTATCTCCTTCCTCCTTTCTCTCAACTCTTCATTCTTCAGACTGATCTTCTCCCCCAGGGGCTAAGTACTTCCCTTCTACCTTCTCTCTCCTCCACTCTCTAATTCTCGTTTGTTGAGAAACAAACTCAAACTCTCCTGGTGTGGGGATGGGGTGGGGAGAAATTGAGGGAGGGATAGACTTGAAGCAGGTGAAAAATTGGTGGCTGTTCCCTTTGGTGGGCTGGAAGAGGGGGAATATCTTTGACGACCTCCATGCTAATAACTGATATCCCATCTCATTGTTCAGTGATGAACTTTACAGTGGACTGGTTCTGAGAACTTCAATGATTTGCCCAAGGTTACGTAGCTAGTTGGGGATGCAGCTCAAACCCAGAACTTTGGGTTCCCAAGCCTGGGCACTTTCTGTTTCATGATGCTGCTTCTCTCACATTGTATCGGGACGTTGTAGTAGAGATATTAGTGTAACATTCATTACCTGATGGAAGGCGTGGAGGTCACGGTGATTGATTCCCCAACATCTACTCCACTTCTGTATTATTAATTTGCTAGGGATGTCATAACAAAGTACCACAAAGTGGGTAGTTCACATAGAAATGTATTGTCTCACAATTCTAGAGGACAGAAGTCAAAGACCAAGGTGTTGGCAGGAGTGGTTTCTTCTAAGGGCTGTGAGGGAAAATCTGTTCATGCCTCTCTGGCTGTGTTTGGCATTCCTTGGCTTCTGCCACATCACCTCCAAGTCTCTGCCTTCAGGTTCACATGATTTTCTTCCTGAGTGTACAAATTTCCTCTTTTTATAGAGAAACCAGTCATGGTAGATTTGGGGTCTATCCTACTCCATTTTGACTTCATCTTGAATAATCACATCTGAATGACCCCATTTCCAAACAAGGTCACATTCTGAGGTACTAAGGGTCAGGACTTGAATGTATAAATTTTGTGGGGGGACACAATTCAACCCATGACAACCCTAAGAGATTGGTATAAGCCAATTGCGTTCTTCCCATCTTGCCAGGCAGTGGGTTAGAAGTGGGCGTGTAATTTAGAAAAAGCCAGTGAGGCTTGAGGGGAAACCNCTATCCTACTCCATTTTGACTTCATCTTGAATAATCACATCTGAATGACCCCATTTCCAAATAAGGTCACATTCTGAGGTACTAAGGGTCAGGACTTAAATGTATAAATTTTGTGGGGGGACACAATTCAACCCATGACAACCCTAAGAGATTGGTATAAGCCAATTGCGTTCTTCCCATCTTGCCGGGCAGTGGGTTAGAAGTGGGCGTGTAATTTAGAAAAAGCCAGTGAGGCTTGAGGGGAAACCTTCCAGAATCTCCTAGGAAAGGCTTCCTGGTTTTTAAAGAAAGAGTCACAAAAACAGGCTTCTTCCTTAAAGCACTGTCAAGTCATGGTGTGACATCTAGAACTGCTGCAGCCATGGTGCCTCCATCCTGAGGATAAACCATCACATGGATGCACATGGAACAGAACTAGTCACAGAGTAGCCAAGTGCCCCTGATGAGCTGTTCCCAGATGCACCTGCCTGTGGGATTCTTATCCTATGAACTAGTACATTTTCCTGTTTCTTACGCCAGTTTCAGTCGGGATCTTCTGTTATCTGCTGCCAAAAGCATCCTAATTGATAACAACTAAAAAGGCACTGCTAAGTAGATATAGTATAAATATTGTTCA
>NW_007734934.1:56654-59660 GCF_000696425.1 Galeopterus variegatus
GTTGCCGGTCACGAAAAAAGACAAAAAGGAAAAAAATAAATAAATAAAAATAAAAATAAAAGTATAATTGTTTTCAAACTTGAGTGTGCATCAGAATCCCCTACAGGGCTTACTGAAACAGAGCGCTGACCTCCCCGCAGAGTTTCTGACTTAGTAAGTCTGAGGAGAAGACTGAGAATGTGCATTTCTAAGCAGTTTCTAGATTCTGCTGGTTGGCAAACCACACTTTGAGGACTATTGGTCTAGTAAAATAAACCTTGTTGTATCCAACACAGTCTAGTGCATGCGATCCTTTCCTACATGGGGGGTACTAAAAACAATTGTAAAATAATCACCAGGTATGGAGTATCCACCCTGCAGGAAGCACTGCACAGGATGCTTTGCATTCACCTATTTCCTTCTCACCATGACCCCTTCAGGTGGGTTTATCAGTCTCGTTATACAGATGGAGAAATTAAGGCACACAGAGGCTAAGTTACCTATCTAAGGAAAGAACCAAGATCTGGACCCAGACCAATCTAACTACATGGTCTTTTTACAAAATATGTGCTCATCAGAGACAAAATATTGGTCCAGCTAGAACTCGGGGCTGATGCAGCAGAACAATTCGGAAATTACCATGTATCACAGCTTGAAAGAAAAGGGCACCTCTGACTGAAATCAATCACTCTCAGCCCAGGGAGGTAAATGGCTGTTCTTTAGTTCTTTCCCCTGGGGCCGTTCAGCCTCCTCCGTGAGGGATCTGCTGTGGAGGATGAGGTCACAGAGTTGATGGCAGTGCTCTGGCACTTCCTCCCCACTCAGTGGGGGCCACAGGACAATGGGGAGGCCTGTGCATCCAGCCACGCCCCTGTGCATTTGATCTTGCCATGCCCTTCACTGCCACAGGAGCAGGGGCTGGCACCTCATCTTTCAATCTTTCACTGCAGGGACCAGGCACTCCTCTCTAGAGGCCGACAGCAAGAACGGGAGGGCAGACCCTGTCTGTGTCTGGTGGTGAGTCCCAGGTTCTGAAACACCCCCGAACAGGCAGTTTATTCCCATATGGAATATCTTAATCATCACAAAGAATACAGATAAGGAAGAAGCCAAGTCCACACTGGATTCCCCACTCAGCAAAGCATCCCAAGATGTGCAGCTCCCCACAGGAGCCAGCTGAGAAGTTAGATTTTTTTTTCCATTGCTTTGACTTTTGATCCCGATGGAAATCATAGGGGATTATTCTTTGAAAACCAGGAATTCAAGAAGATGAGATATGGCCAAGTGTCATTCATTGGAAACTACTGATGAATGTGCTGTGCCAGGTGAGAGTAGAGGTTGGCACCTCTGGTATAGAACACTCAGAGGCCGAGTCCTGACAAATGATTTTCCTTAGGAAAAGGGCAGTGTCCCCACTCTCCGACACACTTTGCTGGGTAGAGGGTCTGCAGGGCGGTAGTGGGGGCAGGAACCACCTTGACTTCATCCTCCTCCTCCTCCAGACAGGCTCCACCCTGAGGTCCTCTTTCCACACAGGGCTGGAGCACAGGCCCAGGCCCAAGGCCTTAGAGGATCTGACTCCTCTCTTGGACTTTCATGTGCAACTGCTTCGTGACAGCTGCTCTTTCTTCAATCCTGACTAGAATCCTGGCATGAAAGAGCTGAAATTGTCACCCATAGCAATCATCCGGTCCAAGTTCTTTATTTTAGAGAAGATGCCCAGAGAAGGAGATTGACATACCCAAGCTCACATGGGATGTTAGTGGCTGAGGTGAGGCAAAGACAGATCCCACTGAGGGCTGGTGCTGGGAAGAAGCTGGCTAGGGGACGAGGTTTGCTCCGGGTTAGGTTTGTGCTTACATTTCCTAAAGGAGGGAGGCAGTGGGAAGGGCAAGACACATGTTAATGAAGGCCAGGAGGATGCGGCCCACAGGGAAGGGAACTCAGCTTCGCTAAGTTCCACTTTGGCTCTGGCTGTGAGACCGGTGTTTCCTTGATAAATGGAGGATATGAAACAAGATTGTAGGAGCAATTTTTCTTCAGGCTTTTTATTTTTTTAAATTTCAAACATATAGAATCATGCAAGAGAAACACTGTTGTGTTACACACTTACAGTTAATAAGTGTTAACATTTTGCCACATTTACTGTATTCTAGAGACTATAATTTTTTCAGAATTATTTGAGAGTAAATTGCAGACAAGACACTTCACTCCTAAATACTTTAGCATATATCTCCTAAAAACAAGGATGTTCCCTACAGAATGTTAATACCATGATCCCAACTAGGAAAATTAATAATTCCCTATTGTCTAATATCCAGTTCAAATTCAAATCTCAATTGTCTCCAAAATGACTTTACAGCTTTTAAAAAAAAAATCAGGATCTCATCAAGGATTGACACATTCAAGGATTGATACATTGTATTTAGTTGTTGTGTCTCTTTAGCCTGTTTAATCTACAACATCCCCACCACTTTTGTTTTATGTTTTTATGACATTGACTCTATAATCATTACAGGCCAATTTTCCTGTAAAGTAGTCCACATTCTGGATATATATCATTGTTTCCTGGCTTCTTAGTGATTGGCTGAGTCCCAGGAAGCAGAGGTGGGAGAGATGTACACAGTATAGGGTTACACAAATTTCAGGGCAAACAAAGATTGTGCTGTGTGGAGAGGCAGCACGGTGCCTTGGCAGAGAGCTGGACAGGCAGTCAGATGGCCTGGCTTCTAAACCCAACCATCAACTAACACCTGTCTGCCTCCTTGGACTTTTCCCCCCAGTGTACAATGCGGGGACATGCCCAGATGGTCTGTATGGTTAGCAAATAGGCCTTATGGAAGGGCTCAGAAAAGGATGGGGCATGTGAAAATACACAGCAGCCAATTTGAAAGTAATCCCATCAGCCAAACCCGGAACAAATTGAAAAAATAAGTAAATAAACAAATAAAGTATTAGATTATAATCCATAAAATAAAACAAACATCCATTATTTCTTGCTGATACAAATTAAAAATTGCATAAATA
>NW_007734934.1:60914-65745 GCF_000696425.1 Galeopterus variegatus
TTATTAATCACAGAAGGAAAAATGGTAGCTTTACAGTGGAGAAAACCAGTAGACACCACCTCAACCAAACGATCATGGTTAACTATGACCAGTAATAACATACTGATAACAAGTTCCTTCTGATATATAGACTGAGAAGGTCACATCACTGTGCTAATACTGCCAAAATTGCATAACCTCAATCCAATAGTGAGAAAACAAATCCCAACTGACGGTTACTCTCAATATAACTGACTAGTATTCTTTAAAAGTGGCAAGGTCACAAAAAACAAGGATACTGAAAAATGTCGCAGATTGGAGGAGACCAAGGGACTTGACAACTAAATGCAATATGAGATCCACTAATGTGGATGAAAAATGGATGAAATTTAGATTAGGCATGTAGTTTAATTAATAGTAATTAATGGCATTAATAATAACATTAATTGTACCAACGTTGATTTCGTGGTTTTGATCAGGATACTATGTTTATGTAAGATGTTTACATTAACATTCAGGGAAGCCAAGCAATGGGTATATGAGCACTCTCTGTACTTCTTTTGCATCTTTTCTGAGTAAAAATTCAATTCAAAATAAAAAGTTAAAAAACACAGCTATATGTGTGAGTGAAGTTGAAGGTCTCCTACCCACTGTGATCTGAGAGACACAGGTGGGAGCTCTGTACTTCTTTTGCATCTTTTCTGAGTAAAAATTCAATTCAAAATAAAAAGTTAAAAAAAACAGCTATATGTGTGAGTGAAGTTGAAGGTCTCCTACCCACTGTGATCTGAGAGACACAGGTGGGAATCCCCTGTCTTCAAAATGTTCCTCTCCAGCCTGTTAAGATGTCTGAAGTCCCACCCTTCAAGATGCATTACTTTCAGCCAAGGTTTTGTGTCCCCAAAGAGTCATGCAACAGATATTTCTTGAACATTTTCTATGTTCAGGCACCTGCTAGGTACCAGGGATAGGTCGTGGATAAGACAGACAGGACTTCTCCTCCTGGAGCTTATATTCAGCCATTAGCATCTTAGTATATGATGCTAAGGTTATTCGGTTTGCTCCATTTCCTACAGGAGCCACAAATCAGGGTCCTCCAGAAAGGGAAATTTGAATGAGTAAAAGAGAGGCTAAGCTTGGAGCATGGGGCAGGTGCCATTTGGAGAAGGCGGGCCTGCACTGGGGCTTCTGGCAGTTGTAAGAACTGAGTGTGGCACTGAGACAAACAACATAGGGCACTGGGAGGAAGCACAGCACTTACCCTCGGGGTGAGGGCCAGCTGAGAGCTGTGTACACAAGCTCTGGATTGAACCTAAAATAATAACAATGGCCAACACCTGGAAAGGACTCATGCCTTCACATGTGATTAACTCATTAGGCCCTTGTAGCCACCCTGTGGGGTGATGTGCTGTGTTTAGCCCCTTTTACAGATGAGAGAACTGAGATACCGAAAGTTTAAGAATACTGCCCAAGGTCACACAGGTGGTGGAGGTGAGCCATGGATCTGGGCAGTTTGGCTCCAGAGCCTGTGCACCCAAAATCCATGCTCAGCTGCCTCTTCCAGAGCCCAGTGACAACACCTTGGCACAGGGAAGGGGGAGAGTGAAACAGAGCCAGGACCAAGACCTCATCTCTGGGTCTAAAGAAGCAGATAAAAGCCAAGGCTTGTTTTGTATGAGTGCCTACTACGTGTTAGGTCCCATACCCAGTGCTTTCCTTATGTTGGTTATTTACAATTCATTCTTCTCAGGTACTATCATCTTTCTCTCTCTCTCTCTGTCTCTCTCTCTCCAGGTCTCTTTCTCCGCCCCCCTTCTCCCTCTCAAACACTTAAGTTAATTCTTTAATGCCCATAATATATATCTTGATGATGGCATTTTGCAGCACTGAGCTTTAAACAGTACATGTTTAAATATATTTAATCCAATGAATATTTCAAGGTAATTAATCTCCACAGGGTGAGAGAATGCTCAGGTTTCCCAGCACATCATAATACATATGAATCAGCTGAGGAAATGCTTTGCAAACACTGCAGTGGGTTGAGAATGGAAGATTGACTTAAAGACTTTTAGAGCCCACTCCTTGGAGTTAACTAGCAAAAATGAGGTTAAAGAGAAGAATTAAGGCACCGCCTAGTGGTTGGAAGCATTTCTGCAGGGACAGAATATAGCTAAATATAGGGTAAGATTGCCTTTTTGGGTTTGGGGGCGGCGGGTGTTTTTGGAGGGAAGTGCCCTGCAAATGTATGTATGTCTCTGCGCGCACACACACATGTGCACCCCCGCATACACACACTTCACGCAAGTTTTGTGTATCAAATACACATCACCATGGTACATAGCACCTGTGTCGTGCTGCTGTTTTATGGGTGTGGGAATGAGGTAGGGATAAGAGTGGGTGAGAATTTGCATGGGACACACCCACATGATCCTGCTTGGACCCTCTCACCCTTCTGTGAGGTGTTAAGATGACTGTACTTGTTGAAGATTTAGTTTGAAACCATAGAACTCAATGGACTTGATAGACCTTCAGTGATTTCCAAACCTTGACATTAGTGGTAGTAATAGCTGCCATCAACCGAAGGCTTGTGGCTCTGGCCACCTGTATATGTGTGTGTGTGTGCACGCGCGTGCGTGTGTGTGTTATGCTATATATATGTATATATACATGTATTACTATATATATTCACACATATATTTATGTATATAATCTCATTTAATATTCTTGTTAGTCCTTGAAAGATTAGTATCATTATCCCATATTGCAGATGAAAAAATTGAGGCTCAGAATTTAAGCAACTTGCCCAAGGTTGCACAACTTGTCAAAACCAGGACTGCTGATTCCTAAACCCATGTTATTAACCTTCGTATTATACTGCCATTGTGTCTCCTTTTATACTGCAGTATCAAATCAACTAATATTTATTACCTACCTACTGGGTGTGTGGTGCTGTGCTTGGTATTGTTAGAGGAACACACAAATTATGATGCCTATCCTCTAGAACTTAATAGTTTTATTGGATAAGATAATATGTAAAGACTTAAAAAGTTCCCTTTTTTAAAAAAAAAAAGACTTAAAAAGTTAACAACAAAAAAATATTTAAGCTGCAAAACAACCTTAGAAAATAAGATATTAGACAATGCTCATTTAATTGACAAATTATATGGACAAGAATTGCCACAGGGGAGGTCAATTCAGGGGATAGTTGAGCTGGGTTTTGAAAGTTGGGTTTTGAAATCCTTTTACAAGGGCAGGAGGGGCAGATAGTGCTTTCCTGGGAAGGGGCTACCCTGGAAGGCCATGAAATATAGTGAAGGAGCCACAAAACACTAGGCTAGGGATCTGGAGCCCCCAGAGGCTCAGTCATTGCCCTGATGGGGACACTTAGAAAAAGCATCCTTGCCACTTTGTACCTCAGTCTCCCCATCTGTAAATTTAGATGGTTGGTCCCTCTAAGAACCTTTTGGTCTAAAATTCAATATTCCATATGTCTGAAAATATAAAGTGAGTCCATAAAAGACTACAGAATGTTAGAGAGTTTTATTGATGGGGAAGTAGCTGAGCTGTCATTTCAACCTGCTCATCATCTGGAGGGAGAAGAGGCAAAACCTCCCATCCACACTCATAAACATGCTGAGAGCTCCCCTTCAAGGTTAATGGCAGCACATCCTCTGGTATGCACTGGAGGACCAAAGACATGCAGCAGCATTACCTAGATAGTGGATATGGCATTTCATACAAAGATAATTTTCCTGACATCATGACTTGGTGCATTATACACGTCACTGTGTAATAGAAGGAACACAGCACAGTATCAATGGGAACCCAACCTGACAAATACAGCCAATTGGTGCACTTTCCCATAAATGATCTGTGATTCCCCAAATACGCATTCTCACTTCTATCTCCAGGCCTTGGAACATGCTGCTGTTTCTGCTTAGAACAAACACACATGCTCGTACTCAAGTACACTCCTGTGCACATATATCTTCACCAATAATATTCACTATAATTTATCCAATTCTTACTAGTGTGTATGAATCCCAGGCAACAGCTCAGGAGCACAAGAAATAAACCTTTATTTTTCTATAATTCAAAACAGAAGCTAATCCAAGCCTCTGTTATGCTAGGTGGATAGCTAATTTGTAGGGTCTCTCCACCTTCCTGATTGCACTATATTCTGGGGCAGAATGAGGGGAAACTTATGTAATGTCCTTGGCATTTCCTGTCCACACTGGCTGAAAGGTCCCTTTCCTATCTGTCCAGGGAACTCACTGGAGATTACCCTTGTTCCCTACTCACAAGCTTTCTTAGTAACCCCTGTGCCCAGTCTCTGGCACACATGAAATCATTCTGGCAGGCCAGCTGTGGTACCCTGTCTACCCCAAACACCTCTCACAGCCATCCCCATCCCTCTCCGGGTAAGTCGATCCCTGCCAGGCTTTTACCCAGAACAGGGGCACAAGTTCCCTTAGCTTTTGGGTTCCACAAGTCTATTTGGTGCTTCTGTGGTCTTTCCACCAGGGACACATCTAAAAAGCTCAGGAGGAGAAGACCCTTGTTCTACAGGACCCAGCAGCAGCTGTGACTTTCCTTCCCCACCCCTCATTTCCCTAGGCATCCTTTCTGAATTGCAGAAACCGAAGCTTTCAGATGGCTTCACTGTGCAAAAGCTCATTTCAATCACAAAAATTCCCATAATGTGGACATTCATAAAATAACTGATCTTTGGAGGTGTAAAGGGCATGAAAGACAAAGAAAAACTGAGGAACTCTTGGAGACTATCAGAGAACAGGAAGAAATGACAATTAAATACAATGTGAGATCCTAAGTGGATTCTGGAACAAACAAA
>NW_007734934.1:66444-69254 GCF_000696425.1 Galeopterus variegatus
CAACAAAGTACATTATTTAAACAAGGTACTGATATTTTTAATTAAACTTATTATTTTGAGGTGATTGTAAACTCACATGCATTCTAAGAAAGAACACGGAGAGCCTATATACCCTTTTCTGAGTTTCCCACAACGGTAACATCTTGTAAAACTACAGTATATTACAATACGACATCTAGGATACTGGCATTGGACAGTGATGTCATAGAACTTTACCATTACCACAGTGATCCCTCGTGTGACCCTTTTTAACCATATCTACTTCCCTCTCACCACCATCTTCCTAACCACTGGTAACTACTAGTCTCTATAATCTTGTTGTTTCATTCATATGTACTATATGAAATCATAACAGTATGCAACCTTCTGGAATTGGCTTTTTTTTTCACTCATCATAATTCTTTGGTAATTTATCCAGGTTGTCACACATATCAATAGTTCATTCCTTTGTATTGCTGAGTAGTATTCCATGGTATGAATGTGGCACAGGTTGTTTAACCACTCACCTGTTCAAGGGCATCTGGATTGCTTCCAGTTTTTTGCTATTATCAATAAAGATGCTATAATCATTTATGTACAGGTTTTTGTGCACACAGTTTCATTTCTCTGGCATAGAGGCCCAGAATTATAATTGATAAGTTTTATAACAGCTGCATGTTGAGTTTTTTAGGAAACTGCCAAGCTGTTTTCCACAGTGGCCTTAGTATCTTGCATTAGCGCCAGCAATGCATTAGTGATCCAGTTTCTCCCCAACCTTGTCAGCATTGTAACCATTCTGATCAGTGTGCAGTGATAAGATATCACTGATTCCCCTAATGGGTAATTATGTCCAACATCACTTCACATGCTTATTTGCTTTTTGTATATTCTCTTTGATGAACTGTCTCTTCATGTCTTTTGCCTATTTTATAATCGGATTGTTTGTGTTACTGTTGAATTTTGAGCATTTGTTATATATTATAGTTACTAGTTCTTTCTCACCTATGTGGTATACAAATATTTCTCCCAATCTGTAGGTGGTCTCTTATCCCCTTAACATAGTCTTTCACAAAGCAAAAAATTTTTAATTTGCTGAAGTCCAACTTATTGATTTTTCCTCTTATGGGTTATAATTTTGGTGTCAAGTCAAAGAACTCTTTCCTAGTCCTAGATCTAAAAATATTCTCCTTTTTCTCTAAAAGTTCTATAGTTTTTTATGTTTTATATTTAAGTTCATGATCCAGTTTGAGTTAATTTTGTACAAAGTGTGAGACTTAGTAAGGGTTTTTTGTTTTTTTTTTTTTTTTGCTGATTATGAATATCCAACTATTCTAGTATAATTTGTTGAAAAAGCTGCCTTTCTTCCATTGAATTGTTTTTGCATCTTTGTCAAAAATCAGTTGGGCATATTTGCATGCATTGATTTCTGGGTTCTCTATTCTGTTCTTAATGACTATAACTGTATAACAAGTCTTAAAATCAGGTAGACTTATACCTCTCACTTTAGTCTTTCTAGAAATTGTTTTAGCCATTCCAATTCCTTTGCCTGCCCATATAAATTTTAGAATAACCTTTTCTATATCTACAGAATAGTTTGCTAGGATTTTGATAGGAATTGCATTAATTGTGTATATTTATTTGGGCAGAATTGACATCTTTACTATATTTTTCTTCCAATCTATGAACATAGAATGTCTTGCCATTTATTTAACTTCTTTGATTTTTTTCTACCAGCATTGTGTAGTTTTTAGCATACAAGTTCTGAACATGTTTTGCTATATTTATACATAAGTATTTAATTTTTAAGCAATTGTAATGTCATTATATTTTTAATTTCAGTGTCCATGTATTCATTGCTAGTACATAGCAATAAAATGATTTTTGTATGTTTATCATGTATCCTACAACTTCTCTGAACTCACTTATTACAGTTTTTATGTAGATTCCTTGAGATTTTCTACATAAACAATCATGTCATCTGCAAATAGGAACAGTTTTATTTCTTCTTTTCCAGTATGTGTGTATACTTTTTTATTTCATTTTCTTGCTTTATTGCATGGGTTAGAACTTCTATCACTATGTCGAATAAGAATGATGGCAGGGGACATCTTTGCCTTGTCCCCAATCTTAGGGGAAAGCATTTACTCCTCCACTATTAAGTATATCTTAGCTGAAATTTTTTGTGGATGATTTTGATCAAATTGAGGAAATTGCCCTTTATTTCTAATTTTCTGAGAGTTTTTATCATGAATCAGTGTTGAAATTTGTCACATACTTTTTCCATATCAATTAATATGAAATTATGTGTTACTTATTGTTTGGCCCGTTGATATGATAGATTGCACTGGTTGATTTTTAAGTACATTTGCATCCATGGAATAAACCCTAGTTGGCCATGGTATATAATTATTCTTATATATTACGTAATTCTATGTGCTAATATTTTGTTGAGGATATTCGTGTCTAAGCTCATGAGAGATATTGGTCGGTAGTTTTGGTTTTTTTGGTTTTCTTGTTTCTGTTTTTGGGTTTTTTGTTTTTTTTTTCCTTTGTATTGTCTTTGTCTAGTTTTGGTATTAGGGTAATACTAGCTTCATAAAATGAAGTGGAAAGTGTTCCCTCCTCTTCTACTTTCTGAAAGAGATTGTATAGAATTGGCATTAATTCTTTAAACATTTGGTAGAATTCTTTTTTTTTTTTTCCTTTTTGTCTTTTTTTACTGACCGGTAATGGGATTGCAACCCTCGGTGTCGCACCCGTACTGGGGACCGGCAACGGGATCGCAACCCTCGGTGTTGCGCCCGCACCGCGCTCAGCCAGTGAGCAGGAAC
>NW_007734934.1:69948-76086 GCF_000696425.1 Galeopterus variegatus
TTGTACAGCTGTACAATGTGTTTGTGTTTTAAATTGTTATGACAAAGGGATAAAAAAGTTTTAAAAAATTAAAAAGTGTATAAAGTAAAAAAAATGATAACGTTATTATTAAAGAAAAATATTTTTTATAAATGTAATGTAACCTAAGTGCACAGCATTTATAAAGTACTCTACAGTATTCTACAGTAGTGTACAGTAATGTCCTAGGCTTTCACATTCACTCACCACTCACTCACTGACTCACCCAGAGCATCCAGTCCTGCAAGCTCCATTTATGATGAACGCCTTATATGAGTGCACCTTTCTTTTTTTATCTTTTATATTGTATTTACTGTACCTTTTCTTACATATATTTAGATACACAAATACCATTGTATTACAATTGCGTATGGTATTCAGTACGGAAACATGCTGTACAGGTTTGTAACCTATATACCGTACAGCCTAAGTATGGAGTAGGCTATACCATCTAGGTTTGCAGAAGTACACTCTATGATGTTTGCACAATGAAATCACCTAGTAATGCATTTCTCAGAATGTATTCCTGTTGTTAAATGATGCATGACTGTAGTTTTTTGCTGATACTTTATACATCTATGAGACTTTTTACTTTTGTTTTAAGTCTGTTCATAATTGCTCATGAAAACATTTTATGATTTAAAATCACTGTCATAGAATTCTAAAATTTCTGGCATCTCTGTTGACATCTATTGATTGTCTTTTTCTATTTAGTTTGAAATCTTCCTGGTTCTTGGTATGATAAGTGATTCTCAATTGAAACTTGGACATTCTTTGGTATTATTTTTGATTCTTCATCTTATTTGAACCTTCTGTTTTAGCTGACTTCCTCTGACACTGTTCCAGCAGTGAGGGGTGGGTAGAAGGACATCTCATTATTGCCAGGTACAAACAGAAGTTCAGGTTCCCCATTCTGTCTTCATTGACACCCAAGGACAGGATGGGAGGTTCCTTGTTATTGCTGGGTGGGAGTAGAAGTCTCAGCTTCCCACTAGTGTTCCCCTGATACCTCCCCTACCTGGGAGGGGCAGTAGTGTCTCATTGCTGTTCCCATATATGGTCAACTGATGCCAAGGGGGTGGAGGGGAACGTGGCCTTCTTACTGGTAGGACTTCTCCGACACTACCCCGGTAGGATGGTGGAGGGGTACCTCATACTGACAGATGGGGTGGAAGTCCAGTTTTCCCACATGGTTTCCACTGACACTGTGGAGGGGTGGGCCTCCTTATCATCGAATGGAGATTAAGTTTCCACCTCTCTACTTGACATTTTCTGATACCACCCCTGCAGAAGGGTTGAGACATTTCATCACAGTTTGGCAAAGGTGGGAGTCTAGGCTCACTACTTAGCTTTGCTGGCATGAGTAGGATGAGGCAGCATTTTTTTCTGTGGTGCTTGATTGGAGTAGAGCAGTTATCTAGAAGTATTCTGTCTTTCTAGGCTTCCCCTTTCCTGGTCCATTGGTTAGTGAGAACAGGCTTTTGTTTAGGCTATTTTTATTTGTTCCCATTGGTGTTCCCATGTTGCTGACTTCTTCAACTCCAACTCTGGGATATACAGTACAAAAAGAAAACCCAGGGAACTCACCATTGTGTTACTACTTGGGTCATGAGGTCCATAGCTGGTCTGTTATACTTAGGGAGAGGAATAGGGGAAACTATATCTACTCCATTTTCCTGGAAGTGAAAGTCAAGTACGGATTTTACAAGTTTTGAAACATCTTGAATCATCAGGAATTCTCTAGTTTATGTCCTGAGATCTTTCTTTTCTTCACCCTACCTACTCAGGACTAGAAGGGACTCTTTGTATATCTGTTGTCACCAGTATATCTCATCCCTGGAATAATAGTAATAGAATAGTTGACCATTAATAAGGAGATGGGGTGAGAGGGAAATTATAGCACAAAAGGTAAAAGTAAATACCAGGTGCTAAAAAGTTGGGTTAATATTTTTTAAAAGGTACCCTCATCTCAAATATATTCTCTTTAAAATCCTTGCAGCAATCTATGAGTTAGGTATTATTACCATTTTACATTGAAAGCCTGAGGTGCTAGAGGTTGTAAACTTCCCCAAGTCAAGAAAAAGGCATAAGAAATGGATCCAGATATGTCTGTCCTCTTTATTGGGAAAGCAAAATTTTTCCCATTACTCTCCCCCCACCAACCACCACCACCAGAAGACTTCTACTTGCATATCACTGCTACAACAACTATGTCACACAGCATTCATCACTGCAAGGAAATATGGAAAAGCGAGGTAGTATTTAAAGTAGATGGCAATAAGGAGAAGAAGGCTGATAATGGCTGTCAGGTCCACCACCCTGCAGGTTTGTCACAGTCCATGACTGTTAGCCAGGGGCCTCCTGCCTGTACAGGCTGACCCAGTTCTCCAGGGAGCCTACTTCATTTTTAAAGGCATACTGAATGGCTGTCAGGTCCACCACCCTGCAGGTTTGTCACAGTCCATGACTGTTAGCCAGGGGACTCCTGCCTGTACAGGCTGACCCAGTTCTCCAGGGAGCCTACTTCATTTTTAAAGGCATACTCAATATGCTTTCATATTGGGGAATTTTTTAAATGAACAATAAATGTAATGAAAACTAAAGTTAACATCTACTTCATGTCTAGGAGTCTATGAAAGATACAGTGTTCAATATATGGGGCAGGAGAATTTTTATACTCAACCAAAGAGGACATGAATTTAAACAGGTTAAAAAGCATTGCATTAGGAAGTGATCATCATGGGCACTATTAAGAGACACCATTCAATATCCTGAAAGTTACAGAAATTCCAATGGCCACATACAAAGATGAGGTGACCACTCTCCGTCAGCTTCGGCTTATCTATTGAAGGAGGGGCTGTGTTCTCTGTACCTGTCTTGAGTCAAGCTGCAAGGTGTCAGAAATAGTTTGGTGACACTGTTAGTGTTATCTGTTCCTAAAGTATAAGGGAGAGCTACAGGGGCATGGAGAAAAGGAAGACACATTCTGCCAACCATGGCCAGGGCTAAGTGCCTTGTTTGGCAGCGTTTTCCTTTGGGGTCACCTGGCACAAAGAGTTGCCACGCCCAGGTAATTTCGGGAAAAGATCTTCCACTCCACATGATTGCTAATTGCCTAGGGAGCAAGGCACAGTAGAAATAGCAGGCAGATATGAAACTCCAAATGTTGGTGATAACTGTATTTAACTTCTCCTAAAGGAACATTAAAGAGGCTTTAATACTTTAGTCGGGGGAACCCCAATGTGTGAAAAAAGAAATAGCAATTGCTGATAGAGTCACTTTCCACCTGAAGGAACCATGCCAGAATCAATTTCTAATAGGAGGGAAGGGTAATGAGAGTGCGTTGTGGATTACAGTCACATTCTACATCTCTAAAAGCTTCTCTGGACAGACTGTAAATTACCCTGACCTTAAAGAAAATGTTCACACTAAGACTTTGGTTTTTATGAACATTCCACCTGGGTAGTCTGACCTGGCTTTAGATAAAACATGAAATGAGTCAAGAAACCAACTGAGCCGCACAAAGCCAAGGGTCAGGCCTGATTTGATGATTGATTTTGTTTTCTTGCTGCCCATATATCTAGGGAGAAAAGAGCATTATTTCCATAAACAATAACTAAACCTAAGTCCAAATTGGAATGGCTACTTGCTATCCTGACCTTGCTTTGGCTTTTATTAAAATTGACATGACATTTAGGGCTTTCTTTCAGGCTCCCAACCACTGTCAAGAGCAACAAAACATCTTTTTTGTGTGTGGGGGGGCAGGTTATTGGATACTGGGCTAGGTAGGGCTCTTCATTGAAAACAACAGACACCAACTTTGGAAAACTTAAGCCTAAAAGGTATGTATACTGAAGTATACTGGCTGGGGAAAAGGCATAGCCAGGATCCCACCACAGGATCTGTTTGCTCAGCACTGTGCCATGGGCACTGCAGGCACTATGGGTATCACTGCCCCTGCTTCCTCTCCACTGGCGCTGCTGCACTTCATTGCCTGCACATGCCCTCTATGCTGTGACCGCTACAAATTAACACCAACTGACCAGCCTCTCAAGATTCAGCTCAGGCAGGAGCACCCTACAGGTTGTACTGGGGTGACATGGCCATGCTCAAGCTCAAGTTTCCAGGGGATGGGGAATTCTCCAATATTGGAAGGATATAGTGGACAGCCAAAATAACAAAATCCACTGTGAGTTAGAAAAAATAAAGAGCTACTCCCACGTGATCTCCAAATTTCTAAATATATAGTACTATTTATATTATTTATTATATGTTATATACATATATGAAGTACATACATATTTTACGTACATACATATACACATTCTAAGAAAAATGAGCATTTTCTGGAAATCAATCAATCAATATTTATAGTCAGGTTACCATGAGTAGGTTTGGGTCCTGATAAAAATCTTACTTTCAGTTCCTCAGCAGTAGAATATGGGCTATACATACGATTTACACTGAGTCTTCCTCCAGACTGCCAGGCCCCAGTGATGTGTACTGGTTTCCTGCCCTCCACCCTCGACCCCATCCCCTAGCTCCCTTCTTCTTGGCCTTTTGTCAGACATTTATTCTGAGTTACGTGCTGTAGAAGATACAATATAGAAAGAAGGGAACTAACATTTATTGATTGCTCATTTATTGTCCTAGGAGCCTATTTAGCTTAACATTATCCTTTTAACAGGTAAGGCTATCACCTTACAAAACCCACCTGGGTTTGAGGTCCAGCTCCACACGTATAGTGGCCTTAAAAAAGTTATTCAAACTTTTTGACCACCAGATTTCTCATCTATAAAATGTGCATACTTTGGGGTTGTTGAATGAAAAGTACCACTCTGTGACACATGGCCAATTGCTATGTTATCTCCTCCTTCTGAAATCTGGCCCGTTCGTGACCACCAGATTTCTCATCTATAAAATGTGCATACTTTGGGGTTGTTGAATGAAAAGCACCACTCTGTGACACATGGCCAATTGCTATGTTATCTCCTCCTTCTGAAATCTGGCCCGTTCTTAAGTGTCCCCTTCTCCATGAAGCCTTCTTCAATCTCCTAAGGCAGATGGTATCCCTCTTTCCTCTGTGCTTCTTTTGTCTTTGGTTTGCACCTTCTTTATAGTGTTCAATAGAGGCAGTGAAGGCTAATGACTGGAAGGAATCTTTACCATATCCCCAGCAGTACCTAACTGTGCTTTGCACAGAGTAGGTCTTCCATAAAAAGTCATTGGATTGAAATAGCCAAACTGAATTCTTCATGGAAAACTATCAATTTAGCATCCTAAATTTGCTAGTCAGTTGTCTAAATTGCCCTTTCTCAACAAAAAAAGATATATTTCGCATGTATAGTAGAGTCATACAATCAAGCTTTGGATTTTACCTTTAGCATATTATGTAAAATCATTATAAAATAACCCTTAAAAAACATCCTTAAGAAGGAGCTGTCCTGGAGAATGATGTATGACTGTCTTTCAGTAAGTCCAACACAGGTATTGTTACCTTTATTTTTTCCTGGGTTAAGCACTAGGTGACGCAGATGTTACTGTTTGGGACATGTGAAAGGAAACTAACCTATTTTTAAACCCCAGAATCTCATTAAGTGAGACAACAGGTTTGCATTATGGGAGGCACAAAGAAATTGAAGTATTCTGAGGGAACAAATTCACTTCTAGCTTGTGCTCATTCCATGATAAAGAGAAAGGAATTGCTAATATTGTTTAAATTATTTTTCTTTACTTTTGAGCTCAAACAGCTGAACTTGTATAAATTTGAATGTATGATGGAATTCCACCATAGTCACAGGTTAAGGAACTCATCTAGTCTCACTGCTGAATTTTATTCAGGATTTTGTTGTTCATACTAGCTTTTTAGCTAATTGCAACTGGGAGTGGTAGGGAATGAGACAATGGAAACATATTTGATCTGTAAAAAAATGTCCCAAAGCTGTATCAAAAGCCATCTTTGCTGTAGTCTTGACCGTTGGAAGATGTGGCTAAATATCTGGTCTTTCTGCCTTTTCCCCAATACCAAAAAAACAGCAAGGCTGGGCCGGCCCGGTGGTGCACTGCTACAGTGCACCACTTGGGAGCGCGGCGGCGCTCCCGCCGAGGGTTCGGATCCCA
>NW_007734934.1:76495-77403 GCF_000696425.1 Galeopterus variegatus
TAAGTTTTGAAATTGTATGAAAAAATACATGTGTATGTATTTTTTTCTCCCCTTGGGAGAAGATCCTGCTCTAACCTGAGAATACTGGTGACTGCTGTGAACTGTTCCCTCATATTCTGATCCAATTGAGAGAGGGAGCGGTGGTGAATAGAATGGAGAAAGAATTTGAGACAGACGATTGAACAGAAGCTGTTGAAGAGTCAAAGCAAGAGATGCTGGAAGAAAATAAGCTATAAAGAAACATGGGGAAAATTCTTGCCAAATATGTCCAAATGTTATCCTGCCATATTACCCAAATATGGGGTCAATTTTCAGGGACACTGGGAAAGTCTCTGTCTCACCTCCTTAAAAAATGTAGCTACTATGCCATCATGCAGCTCTTTGCCAATTCAGCCTAAACCTATTTCTTTCATTCTAAATCAGAATAACTTATCATCATTATTGTCTTTCATCCTTAAAATGCCTTTATCACGACCCAATTATAAACTCCCTCAGAGGCTTCTGGTTTCTGGTAATAACAGGCAAGGTTATTCAGATCAACACTCTTGCAAAAAACAACAGCAAATGCTGGTAAAACATATCTAAACAAAGACCATTACCTTAAAACAATCAAATATTTGAAAACACAATAAAGAATTTCCAGGTCAACATCTGCATGAAAGGCTGATACTAAAATGGTAAGACTACTGGATGATCAAAACCCCCAAGGGCATCTGTCAATAGTGCTATAGTTACTAGGGGATAGACTAGTCAAGACTCGGGGCCCACAGAATCTGGAGAGTCTTATAGGATACTCTCCCCAAATTAATACATACTCAAATTAAGGATAAACTAAATCTAAATCTGCCTCTGCTACCCATCAACCTGAGGGGACTGAAGGAATGCCTGGCTTGGCACTGAACAAAGCA
>NW_007734934.1:78833-79938 GCF_000696425.1 Galeopterus variegatus
ATAAAGATTTGTGGCACAGCAAGGTTGCTGGCTCAAGGACAGACTAGTTACTGATTGATATCTAAGTTGCTGGAAAACTGCTAGAGGGAGAAGGAACGTTTGCTAAGATCAAGCTTGTGTTGATAAGATCACTTAATTGTCTACTGGAATGTCACCTGGCTTGTTTCACTGAAAGTTACCAGCCTACATTGTTAAACTATAACCCCACCTTTGTTCTCTTCCTGTAACTTCCTGGTCTGGAAAATAAATGCAGGAAGAGAACCCCAATTCGGGGTTAATTTCCTGAGGAAAGGATGCCTCTTGCTTGAGGGTCCCAGGGAAGTTAACCACTTCGGGGCCTCTCACTGCTCAGAAGACATGGGCTTTGAGTAATCCTTTCATCTCTGTCACCCAAGGGAAGTGGGGTGACAAATCTGTGGGGGCAAAGCAACACAAAGCAACAGATGACCAAGAATCAAGGGAACAAGAAGAGCAAAACAACAGAAGGAATAGACCAACACTGAGTTCAGCTAATAGGCCCAGGTTTAAAAACAACTATATATATCAAGTTTAAAGAAATAATTGACTATTTAAAATAACCATAAGAGACTATAAGAAGTTACCTATCATATCAGAAAAGGAACCAAACTAAAAATAAAATCATAGTAACTGAAATTAAAAACTCAGGGATCATATTTATAACATATTACCAATATAAAGGAGAAATAATGAACTGGAAGGAAGGTGGGGCAGAAGGCCTAATATAGAATGCAGTTACTGAGAGAAAAAAATGAAACAAAAGTACACAAAAAAGTGTAGGAGATGTGGAGTATAAAGTGCTAACACTGGCATGCCAGGAAGAGGCAATTAGAGAGCCAGGAAGAGGCAATTAGAGAACAGGGAAGAGATTAAGAATTTATCAGAACTGATGAAAGATACCAATTCATGGATTTCAGAGACTATGAATTCCAAACAACAGAATGAAACCCATGCTCAGAAACTCAGCATGAAACTGCAGAAACCTATGACAAAAAGAAAATCTTAAAAGAGCAGGTTGGGGTAGGAAATTTTTTTTTTTTTCCTTTTTGTCTTTTCTTCGTGTCCGGCAACGGATCGCAACCCTCAG
>NW_007734934.1:81430-82325 GCF_000696425.1 Galeopterus variegatus
TCCTAATCAACTCTCATCCTTTCTCTTCTCCCTGACCATCTGCCTCTCCTTTCCCTTTTCAACTTTAAACCTTCCAACAAAGCTGCTTTCTTGTCTAGTTCTACCAGGAATGCTTCTTAACATAAAATCCATTCCTTTCTCAAAACCTAGTTCTTAGTTCCCTTGAAACACTGAGGCAGGGTTTGCATTTTCTCTTTCGGCAAACTGTTTATTCCTGGATATGACTATATCATTTTGTTGGGTGCTTTATAAAATGNTATAATTGCTCTAAACCTATCAACTTGCTTATTTAAAACTTTATGAAATCTTTTCCCTTGAAAGAAAGTTAGTTAAACATTGATTGGGAGAAAGTTCACCAGGGACCTCTGCCTACCATGCATACTTGGGCCTCTACTCATGGTCCCTACTTGTCCACCAGGCTCCTTGCCCTGAGCCCCAGGACCTTCAGATTTGCAGAGCATTGTTCCAAGCATAACGAAGTTTCAATAAAAATTTCCTAATGAAAGGTGGCTTCCAGAGAGAAAGAGCAATGCATGCTGTGAAATATGTGGGAAGAGCTTCTGTGCTGGCACATGAATTAAGTAAAAACAAATGTCCATTAATACAACCTGCAGTCACTCTCCACATCCACTTCATTTGACAAGAATATAAAATCACAGACTCAAAAGTCTAAAAAAGCTTGGGGTATGAAGGGACTTCAGAGCTCATGCTGTGTAACATTATTTTGTAGGTAATGAAACTGAGACCCAGAGTGGTCACTCCACAAGACAACCCTGGAACAGAGAAGTGCCCAGAGCCTACTAGTCACGACCTACCATGGGGTGGTCTAAGCACCCCATGTGTGAAGAGGTGGGTACAGAATGCCTGGGAGGGTGGAATACTCTGCAGGTCACTA
>NW_007734934.1:84296-85219 GCF_000696425.1 Galeopterus variegatus
AGGGCATTAGTATCATTAGATATGACTTAGGTTCATATCTCAGGTCTGTCATTCATTCTTGAGCAATATGGCATGGAGCATATTACTTAACCTTTTTGGGCCTCAGTTTCTCATCTATATGTTTGAGAAAATAATGCTTATCTTTTAGTACTACTATATGAATTGCAGTACATAAAGTGCATATTCCAATGGTGGGTACACAGTGAGTATTCAACAAAAGTTATTCATTATTACTGTTATTTCCATACCAACTTCCCCAAAATTTGTATAGTCTCTCTGTCCCAATTCATTTCTTCTAATCTGTCATACACATCAACAAAAGGTAGTCTTCTAGAGTACAGATGTGAACAGGTTTCTTTTCTGGCTCAGTGGTTCCCAACTGCTTACTGAATCAAAGCCAATTTCTCCCTATTTAGAAATCTTCAGTTTCTAGCCTCAATCTCCCTCTTCAAACTTCTCCCTCACTGCTCTTCGAAATACCATTCTCCAAGCAAACTGAGTTTTTCTGGTCCTCTATCATACCATATACTCTTCACCTCAAATCCTGCGTCCTTTATGAAACTTGTGACCTCCCAGCTGGATATTTATCTTCAGAGTATTTTATTGGTACTTTTCTCTCAGGGCACTCATACACTGCCTGGTATTCAATTATTTGTGCCTAATTGACCTTTCCTGACTACAGACTGTAACTCCTTTGAAGAGAGAAACTAGGTTCTTATTCACACTGCTCTTTTACCACTTTGCTAAAAGATAATGCCTGTATATTAAAAACAAACAATAAAACCTAGACTTTGGGCCGAGCCCGTGGCGCACTTGGGAGAGTGCGGTGCTGGGAGCGCGGTGGCGCTCCCGCCGCAGGTTTGGATCCTATATAGGGATGGCCGGTTCACTCACTGGCTGAGCGTGGTGCGGCCGGTCTCAAA
>NW_007734935.1:0-4400 GCF_000696425.1 Galeopterus variegatus
GGATCCGAACCCTCGGACGGGAGCGCTGCCGCGCTTCCCAAGCGGCGCACTATGCAGTGTGCCACCGGGCCGGCCCATCATTGCTTTTTAATAGTCGTAAATTGGTTGATTGTGGGAGAAGGTGATGCTGGGGACCATCTATTCCGCCATCTTGATCAAAAGTCTGTGATATTCATCCATATTGTTCCAGTAGTTGTAGCTGGTTCACTCTCATTGCTGTATAGTATCCTATTGTGTGAATAAACCACAATTCATGCATCCAATTCATTCTACTATTGATGACCATTACATAGTTTCCAATTATTGGCAATTATGAATAGTCCTGCTGTGGACATTTCTTTATATTCCTTGTAGTGAACATGTGTGCATTTCTGTCAGGTATGTACCTAGGAATAGAGCTACTGGGTCATTGTGTGTGCATATATTCAGATTTAGTAGATGTTGCAAACATTTTTACAAAGTGGTTGTACCATTTTGCATTTCTACCAGCAGTGTACAAGAGTTATAGTCTCTCTAAATTCTCACCAACACTTGGCATTTTTGTGGTTTTTATTTTAACCATTCTGCTTATTGTGTAGTGGCATCTCATTATTGTTTCCGTTTGCATTTATTTGATAACTAATGAAGTTGAGAACCTTTTAAATATGTTTTTTGGCCATTTGTATATCTTCTTTTGTATGTCTCTTGTATGTCTATCTTTTGTCATTAGCTTATAGGGATTCTTTATATACTTTGGATACAAGTCCTTTATCAAATACATGCATTTGAGGTTTTTTTTTTTTCTTTCTTGTTGATCCCTTTTAATGAACAGAAATCTTTAATCTTAATATGCTCCAATTTATCTTTTTTAAAAAATGGTTAACACGTTTTGTATCCTGTTTAAAAAATCATTGTCTCCTCCAAGACTTCCTGGGTTTGAACACTGACTCCACCACTTTCTATCTATATAACCATGGATAAGTTATTTAACCTCTCTAACCTTCAGATTTTTTAATTAGAAAATGGCCTCATAGGGTTGTTATGAAGATTAAAGGAGATGATTTATATAGAAGAGTTTAACACTACACCAGACACATAGCAAGTGATCAATGGATATTTATTATTTTGCATCTTATATTCTCTATTAGTATTTATAATTTGGGAGTTCATAAAGGTTTGGGGGCATTTCTTTATTAAATATCAAGTTCTATTGTCCTTACATTACATAAAAATTTAGAAGTTAGACAGTTACCACTACAGGTAATGTTTGCTTTTCAGCATTCCACTTTTTTAGAATTAAGATCATAAGAAAGATTATCTTGAGCCAAAATAATTTTCAAACAATAGCATACCATATTTTAGATGGTGGCCTTTATTAGCTAATGATACCTCACTGATGTGGTTTGTAAAAGGCAGGGATGTGCTAGCACGAAGGCATGTGATTCCTAAGCAAAGATTCCCAAGCAAGGATTCTAAAGAAATGAGGAAAAGGTAATGGCTTGGTAGTTGTTGATTTGGTACCTGCAGGTGGAGTTAATGGGCAGGCAGAAGAAATATCATGGTAGGAAACAGAAATTTTGAAATCAAAGTAGTTAAAGCCCTAGGAGTGAATGAAATCCCCCTGGGAGAGTGTGTAGAATCTTATGGATCTCCAACATTTAAGAATGGGCTGAGAAAAGAAGGCAATGAAGGAATCAGAAAATAAGAGAAGAATCAAAAGAGAGTGGAATCATGAATAGTAAAGGCTACAATGGGTTGAAGAGGATTTAATCTGAAAAAAATCACTGGATTTGACAATTCCAGGATCATCTTGAGTAGAGCAAGTGGGAAAAGAAAGCAGATTGTATGAGTTATTCTTTCAGAAAATATTCATTAAAAACCTGTTATGTGATGTTAATAACCTTTAGCCAAAGGCCACCAGAGACACTTCTGCTTGTAATACCAAATACATGAAGTGGCCTATTGTTATTTTATAAGGATATAACCTGTGAATCCCAGAGGTGGTTGATCTTCTATATATTAAAGCTAATTAATGGTAATACTTTAGGACATGAAAGTTCAAGGGCTTTTGGGTATTTTTAATTTTAGTTTTAGAATTCTATTAGTTCTGTTTATTTCTTCCAAGGACTGTGGATAAAAATGTCAGTAAATTTTCTGGGTAAAAGGCAAAAATTTATAAATTAATAATAGTACCAGAAAAATGAGGATCTCTGTCATTACAGGGATAAATAGGAGTTCCCCAGGTTGGAAAAAGGAAATCAAATAGTCTGGAGGTAGAGTGTAAAAACAAAACAAAACAAAAAAGAGCCTTAATTTACCCTGAGGATATACAAACAATAACCAGGACATACTCAGCCCATTACAGGAAACATTTGTATAAGTCCATTTGAAGGTGTTTAAAGGGCCTTTGATGTGTTGATTTCTGTCCACATCCTACCCTTCCAGTTTTACCAAGATTGTGTTGTTGGCAGGTAGGACATATTTTGGGACATCCTCAGAAACACCTCCAAAACTGCCTTACCAATGATGATTTAATATTGTTGCCAATTTATTTCTGTTATTATAGGTAATACCATGAAATATTTTTGCTAAATTTTATTTTAAACTATTTGGTGCTACCGGTTGGCCCTCCTGAGAGCACCAAATATTATCTTTATGCAATAAGCATCTAAACTTTTCTTATCTCTCTTTTTTCTGAATCAGGGACTTGTCTCTGACAGTAATAGCCTCTTTGAATTTCTCCAAGGTCTCAGAAACAATTATCTTGGGTAATGCTGCTTGTTGAGCATAGTAGTCAGCTAAAGCATTACCATGAGATTCTGGATTTTTGTACTTTGAGTGACCTTTTCTGAATATTATAGTTATTTCCTGAGGTAACAGCAAAGTGCCTAAAAGTTCTTCAATTTGTCATCCTTTTTTTTTTTTAAGGTTAAAAACTTTGTTTCCAAAGCATTTGTAATTTCCAAATTGGTGGACTACCCCAAAAGTACATCTACTATCAATAGAAATATTTGTTTTTGCTTTCTTCCAGCTGGCAGACTGAAGTAAGGGCAATTATTTTAGTCATCTGAAATGATTTAATTCTGGGAATGGCTTATATTTTAAATGTGAATTTAGGTCTGTGATAGAATTTTAAAAATGAACAAATAAAACTAGGTCAGGACTATAGATGGAAATCTTTAATAAAATGATTTAAGACTATGCTGAAAGTACTGAGAATTAGAATAATTTGATGACAAAAAGAAACCTCTACTAATTTGGGCATAAGATAACTCAAGCATTTTATAGGAAAAACCCAAATTCTAATTTTCTTCCTTTGGTACATTATTTATTTAACAAGTTATAGCAAATAATCTATCAATAAACATTTTCTTAAATGTATTTAGGCATATACAGATATAAAACTATATAAATAGGTAATAATGTAAAGCTTCAACTATAACTTTAAAATATAATTGACTAGTTGGTATATTAAAATTAATGTGTAACATATTAAATTTGAATCAATTATAATTACTTTAAAAAAACTTTTTAAATAAACAGACAATCACATCTATTATCTTGTTCACATACCTGTAACTCTCAGATATTGTACCCAGTACTTCTTTCAGCTACATTTTTCTCATATTATTTAAAAAATTTGAAAGGGCAAAAACAGACGTACATACATTATTATACAAAGACATTTGCATATTTTGTTAATATATACAAATTATGTTTAGTAACCAGTGTTTTTGTATGTATTTTTTTCTTTTTAGAAACTGTATAGGCATTTAAAGATGACTTATTAATTAACATAGGTCTAAGTGTTTTTTTACTTTTCATTGAAACATAATTGATTGTACATATCTGTGGAGTACAGCATTGAATATCAGTACCTGTGTGCAATATATGATGCTCAAGTCAGGATAATTACTATATTATCATTATACAATGTAAACATTTTTTGTGGCCCTTTACCAATTTCTCACTAACACCCCCCTCCTTCTCCCACTTTCCCTCCTCTGGTGGCCTCAGTTCTGTTCTCTCCTTTTGAAAGTTCTGCAAATTATTGTGATTGTTGTATCTTTCTTTTTTTATTTATTTGTTTATTTTTTTTATCTCCCACTTATGAGTGAGGACGTGATATTTCTCTTTCTGTGCCTGGCTTATTTCATTTAGCATCATTTTCTCTAAGTTCATCCATGTTACTGTAAATGGTGAAAACTTCTAACCTGCGCTATCTGCTTTTGTAAACGGGCTTGCTCTAACTTACAACAGTGAAGCCATCTTAAAAGCTGTTACAGCAAGACACACCTTGCCCCCCTCCCCCAGGCCAGCTAGATACACAGGATGTTCTGCTAGCTTGCAAGAGCTGAGAAATGTAGGTTGCGGTAGAACATAAAACTTTCCACATAAGCATGTTCTCTAAGGAACCTCTG
>NW_007734935.1:5136-7482 GCF_000696425.1 Galeopterus variegatus
AAACCTCTTGCTAATTGCAGTGCTCGTGGTCTTGTGGTCTCTTCGAGGCGAGTATTCCCGTTCTATGTGAGATTGGGATTCATCCCAAATCTTACAATGGCAGAATTTCATTCTTTTTTATGGCAGAGTAGTATTCTGTAATGTATATATATATCACGTTTTCCTTATCCAGTCATCCATTGATGGACATTTAGATTGGTCCCAACTCTTAGATATTGTAAATAGGGTTGTGATAAATATGGGAGTGCAGGTATCCCTTTGACATGATGATTTCCATAGGTCTAAATTTTAAAAAAAATTTTTTATTATTTATTATTAGCCCATTCATTCTTACAAATCATGATATTTGTTTTATGCCCTTTACCTGTCCTATCACTTGGCCTAAATTTTTTAAGTTAGTTAAGAATCCAGAAATTACAAGTTAGTTTACTCATTAAATCTTTGAGTTGCAGCATTGTAAGAATTTTATAAATTAAACCCCAAAAGACATCCACTATAAGTATTTTATTTAGTTAAATAAAATTTTATAAATATAATTTTTAATTTTAAAGATATTATGGAAATAGTGAGAACTTATTTAACTCATAAAGCTAAATGAGGGCTATTTAGGAAGTTTGAATCATGAGAAATTTAACCATGGCTCTGAACAAACAAACTTTTTCGTGGCCTTGAAAAAGTTACAAATTATGGCACCTTTTTTTTTTGGTAAACTAATTATTAACAAAATAGTGTGAAAATTTTCATTCTGAAATAGAAGACTTTTCTTATTATCTCATAGCTATAACTATAAAGGCTATTATATAAATACATGTTTTAGCGTCCACAAAAATCATAGTATAATGACTTCTTTCTTTCAACAATTTTGACTGCTTATCTGAACTAAATATTATTTCTAGAGTATATATATATATATAAAACAACTAAGTGATTTTTAAATCAGTTAATCTTTAAAGTCTTATAATAATGGCACAGAAAAATGAGACAGAGCCAGCTTCAGACAGTTAATTATGTTCCTTCTGTAAGGAGAGAGAAGAAAGTTTAGATACAGAAAAAGATATTTTGACATACACACATAAAAGAGAAAGAATCATACATGTTTAGACATAATTTGGGTTCTTGCAAATTTTATCAAGCTGTATAATTCAAAAGCCTGCACTTATTAATCCCCATAGTATGGAAACGAAGGAGATGTTTCCCTTGGTAAACAAAATAATTTCTCTTTTAAACTATACTTTTTTCATGAGGTGTTTTTTTTTTTTCTTCCTCTCTGGTATCTAAATTCTCTTTAAAAGTTCAGCCAAATATTGGAGTTCATGTAATGATGGGGTGACTTACCAGTCAATTTTTTGTTTACATAACCATATCTGCAATTTCAGGCTTTAAATAATCAGTGAAAAGGTGGAAAGTGCATTGTGTAGTCAATATCAGAAACTAATCCTAAGTACTGTCGAAAAGGGCTGATTAAGGATACAGTTTCTCATATTTTGCATTAGCATTAGCTGAAGAGTGTTTTAGGAAAGCAGTTTTTTAATCTGAATTGCATTTAGAAGCCTCCTTATACCAATTAATGAAAGCAAACTATTGGACAGTCAGAATTTTGTTTTCTTTTTGTTTTAAGACAGCTTTCAAAGAATAATTTGTCCATATCAAAGTTCCCCCAATGTGGCCACTGTAATTCCAAATTCTCCATGGTGAAATTGTGCTAGTTTGAAAGGTATGCACAGGAGTTAGCATTATAATGAGAAAACAAAGGAAATGGGTGTGTGGGCTAAAGAAGGTGCAGTTTTAGATAGAAAAGACCCCATGAGAGCTGCACCATGTCCATAAGTATGGTGCTTGTACAACCTGTGTCTCCAGAGCTTGGTCCAAGACCAGTAGTCACTGACGAGGGTCTGTACAAAACCTCCTGATTCTGGGCAGATTAAAATACCAGAAGTTCTTGAGGACACAAAAACAAGACTAAAGAAGTCCGATAAGGTTTAGAAATGGTGACCTTGGGCAAAGTTTATCCAATGGATGCTGGTCTGAAAAGAAACTTTCTGAACTTCTCAGCCATGGATATCCTGAGAACAGATATTTTTTTCTTTTTATATTTTATTTTGTCAATATACAATGTGGTTGATTATTGTGGCCAATTACCGAAACCTCCCTCCCTCCTCGCTCTCCCCCCTCCCTCCCAACAATGTCCTTTCTGTATGCTTGTCGTATCAATTTCAAGGAATTGCAATTGTTATGTCTTCTTCCCAACCCCCCCCTGGTTTTTTTTTTTTTTTTTGTGTGTGTGTGTGTGTGTATTTATTTATTTATTTTTAGCTCCCACCAATAAGTGAGAACATGTGGTATTTC
>NW_007734935.1:7587-44048 GCF_000696425.1 Galeopterus variegatus
TTGTTTGAGGAACCTCCATACCATTTTCCATAGAAGCTGCACCATTTTGCAGACCCACCAACAATGTATGAGAGTTCCTATTTCTCTGCAACCTCGCCAGCATTTATCATTCACAATCTTTTGGATATTAGCGATCCTAACTGGGGTGGGATGGTATCTCAGTGTGGTTTTGATTTGCATTTCCAAAATGCTCAGTGATGTTGAGCATTTTTTCATATGTCTGTTGGCCATTCGTATATCTTCTTTTGAGAAATGCCTATTTAGCTCTTTTGCCCACTTTTTAATTGGGTTGCTTTTTTTTTCTTGTAAAGTTGTTTGAATTCCTAAACTAAAAAGGTTCTGCACAGCAAAAGAAACAATTAACAGAGTTAAAAGACAACCAACAGAGTGGGAGAAAATATTTGCAAAATATACATCTGAGAACAGATTTATTGAGCCAGTGTCTTTCCTCTCCCTATAGACGTTTCCCCTTATAGGCAAACAACATTTAAGACATTAGACATGCATACAAAAAGGCATTAGACAAGCAGGTGTTAGATGCTATAAAAAAATTTACTAAAGAACAATATAAATCTGATCAGATAGCCAGAATCCCCAAAAGGGACTTATTCCTAGGAAAACAAAATAAACCTGATGCTGGAAGTCTTTAGTGAAATAGTAAGAGCCCAATTCAGCATGAATTTATTGTTCTGCCAGGGGCATGTGGCACCTCAATCAGATAGAGACAGAAGGGATCTCAGATATGCATACTGCTATTTACTAAGGATCTCAGTCTAAGGCAATGAAAGTCTCAACTGAATCTCACTGGAACATCCAATTCTGTCAATGCCCTTCAACCAAAGATCACCAGGGACACCGTGTAGTTAAACAAGTTGGGTTTATTGCACATTGCAGCAAGAAAGAACACACACCATGAGGAACTGTGGGGTGTCTCAGTAAGAGTATGTTAGAAAGGACCTATTACAGGATTTGGGCTTTTTGAGTGATTTGGGGAAGGGTCAAAGAAAGTGGGGGTTTTCTTCATATTGGATGCTGTCAGTAAGTGTGGGCAGTTTTATTTTTTAACTGTGTATGTCACCTTGATATTTTCTTTGTCATAGTCTCAGAGTAACCTTGCCTGAGGTTGTTTTATGTGAATTTTTTTCATTTACCAAATTGGAAAATTTTTCTTTTCTTTTTTTTTTCTTTCTTCTTTATGAATATTCATGGGGCATGAAGCTGACCATCACCACCTGTGCCCAAGACATGATGATCCGATCAATACTATCTGCATGCCCACCACCTCAAACTGCAATTATTCCCCATATCCTTCACCCAACTTCTCCCCAACCTCCCTCTCCATCCCCACCTCCACCCCTGGCAACCCTAGGTCTCTTCTCTCTCTCTGCAAGTCCAACACACGACTGTGGTCTTTCTTTCCATCATTCTTCCTCTCTTAGGTCCCACTTATGAGTGAGGACATGCGGTATTTTTCCCTCTGTGCCTCAATTATTTCAGTTAACATAGTTTTCTCCAGCTCATCCATATTGTTGCAAATGGCAGGATTTCATTCTTTTTCATGGCTGAGTAGTATTCTGTTGTGTATATATACCATATTTCCTTATCCAGTCAACTATCAATGGACTCTTAGGTTGGTTCCATATCTTGGCTATTCTAAACAGAGCTGTGATGAACATGGGAGTGCAGGTATCCCTACAACAGGATGATTTCCATTCCTTTGGGTATATTCACCCAGAAGTGAGATTGCTGGGTTGTATGGTAGATCTATCTGTAGTTGTCTGAGAAACATCCATACTGTTTTCCATAATGGCTGCACTAATTTGGAGTCCCACCCACAGTGTATAAGAGTTCCCCTTTCTCTGCATCCTCACCAGCATTTGTTATTCTCAGTCTCTGATAATAGCCAGTCTAATTTGTGTGAGATGATATCTCAATGTGGTTTTAGTTTGCATTTCCCAGATGATGAGTGATGTTGAGCATTTTTTCAAGTGTCTGTTGGCCATTTGTATGGCTCCCTTCGAAAAATGTCTACTCAGCTCCTTTGCCCATTTTTTAATTGGGTTATTTTTATTTATTTATTTTTTACTGTATAGTTGTTTGAGTTCTTTGTATATTCTGGATTTTAATCCTGAGTAACATGCATAGTTTGCAAATATTTTCTCCCATTCCATAGGTTGTCTTTTCACTCTGTTGATTGTTTCCTTTGCTGTGCAGAAGCTTTTTAATTTGATATAATCCCATTTATTTTTTTTTCCTTTGTTGCTTATGCTTTTGGGGTCTTATTCATAAAGTCTTTGCCTAGTCCTACTTCCTGAGGTTGTCTCCCCTATGTTTTCTTTTAGAAATTTTATAGTTTCAGGTCTTATATTTAAGTCTTTAATACATTTTTGGTTGATTTTGGTATATGGCAAAAGGTACTGGTCTAGTTTCATTCTTCTACATATGGATGTCCAGTTTTCTGAGCACCATTTATTGAAGGGGCTGTCTTTCCCCCAGTGTATGTTCTTGGTGCCTACAAGTTGTCAAAGATCTGTTAGCTTTCAGTATGTGGGTTGATTTCTGGGTTCTCTATTCTGTTCCATTGGTCCGAGTGTCTATTTTTATGCCAGTACCATGCTGTTTTGGTTATTATAGCTTTGTAGTATGATTCGAAGTCAGGTAGTATTATGCCTCCAGGTTTTTTGGTTTTTTTTTTTTTTGCTCAGGATTGTTTTGGCTATTTGAGGTCTTTTGTTGTTCCATATGAATGTTAGGATTATTTTTTCTAATTCTGTGAAGACTGTTATTGGTATTTTGACAAGGATTGTAAGATCGTTTATGCTCAACAGGAGAACAAAATGGCCTGGCTCTGAGTGAGGTCTAACTGTGAATATCAGATCAGTTCCGGACATTAGGGTCAGTTTTTTTCTTGATCAGTGTCAAGTATTATTTAATGTTCTGGGGCACAGCAGTAAATAAAACAAAGTCCCCATCCTCATGAAGCCCAAATTCTAGTGGTGGAAATAGGAAGAAAAGTAAAGATGGCTACAGGGAAGAGGGAATGATGAGGGGGGGGGCTCTATGTTAAATACAGTGGTCAGGGAAGGCTTCTATAATAAGGTGACATTTGAGCAGAGATGTGAAGACAGTCTAAGAGTGAGACGTGGATATTGAAGATAATTTCAGGCAGAAGGAGCATGGAATGATGTAGGCAAAGGCCATGGGGTTGGGAGGTGGCATATGCTTGGTGAGGAATAGTAAGCAGAACAGTGTAGTTGGAACAGAGTGAGTGTGGAGGAAAAAAGCAGGTGATGAGGTCAGAGGGTTTCTGTGGACATTATAGTCACTTTGACTTTTCTCCTCTGTGAGTTGGGAAGCCATTAGAGTTTCTGAACAGAGGAATGATATGACTTATGTGTTAAAAACCTGGAAGGTGCTTGATTATTTTATTTGCTGAGGGAAAGGAATAAGTGGAGCAAAAGTCTGGGGATACAGGAGGAGAAAACAGAAGGAGAGGGAGAGAAAAAAGGAGAGAGATGGGGGATGGATGCAGAGGAGGAGAGAAAGAGAGAGAAATTTTCGTGATATGGAATTTTAATAAATACCCTTCATTCAGTTGAGGAAACTTCTTTCTATTCGTAGTTTATTGAATGTTTTAATCATGAAAAGATGACGGATTTTGTCAAATGCTTTCCTTGATGGTTTTGAGATGATCGTGTGGTTTTTTTATTCTGTTAATATGGTGTATTTTATTAAGTGATTTTCAGATATTGATCCAACCTTATATTCCTGGGGATAAAGCCCACTTGGTCATGTTGTATAGATTTCTTTTTTAATGTTGACAGAATTGGTTTGTACTGTGGTTTGAATGTGTTCCCCAAATTTCATGTGTTGGAGACTTAATCCCCAGTGCAACAGTGTTGAGAGATAGGACCTTTAAGAGGTGATTAGGTCATGAGAGCTCTTCCCTCATGAATGGATTAGTGCCATCATTGAGTATGTTAGTTATCATGGGAAAGGGCTAGTTATTATGGGAGTGGATTCCTGATTAAAAGGAGAGTTTGGCTTCCTTTCCTTTCTCATGCATGCTTTCATGCCCTTCTGCCTTTCACTGTGAAATGACACAGTACAAGACACTGGCACCTTGATATTGGACTTCTCAGTCTTTAGAACTACAAGAAATAAATTTCTTTTCTTTATGAATTACCCAGTCTGTGGTATAGCAACACAAAACAGAAAAAGACAGTTTATTAGTATTTAGTCAAGGTTTTTTGCATTTATGTCCACAAGAGATACTGGTCTGTTGTTTTCTTATCTTTTTTTTTTTTTTTTTTTTTCTTTTTCATGACCGGTAAGGGGATTGCAACCCTTGGTGTGGTGTCACCCACACCACGCTCAGCCAGTGAGCCCTCTGGCCATTCCTATAAAGGATCCCACGGCGGGAGCGTCACTGCGCTCCCAGCGCTGCACTCTCCCGAGTGCGCCACGGGCTCGGCCCTGTTGTTTTCTTATCTTGTGATGGCTTTGCTTTTGGTATCAGGGTAATACTGGCCTTGTAGAATGAATTGGGAATTGTTTCCTCCTCATATATATGTTGGAAATTTTTGTAAAAAGTTGGTATTAATTAATCTTTTTTTTCCCTCTTTTTTTGATTTATCTTTCTTTCTTTGCTCTTACAGCTTTGATTCATGGCTCCAAGGGGCAATTTTTTAAAAATTTTTTTATTAGGATTGTTCCTTCTTACAAATCATTATAGTTCTTTATGTCCTGTATTAGTCCATTTGTGTTGCTATAATAGAAATACCTGAGACTGGGTAATTTATAAAGGAAAAAGTTTTATTTGGCTTACGATTCTGGGACAGCTGCATCTGGCATGGGCTTCAAGCTGCTTCTACTCATGGTGGAAAGTGGCAGGCAGCTAGCAGGTACAAGTAGATCACATGGTGAGAGGAAGCAAGAGAGAGAGAGAGGAGGTGCCAGGGTCCTATAAACAACAATCTCTTGTGGAAACTAATAGAGTCAGAACTCACTCATTTCTCCCCCCTCCCCCAGGGAGAGCACTAAACCATTCATGAGGGAGCCGCCCCCATGAGTCAATCAGTTTCCAACACTGCTACATTCCAGATCAAATTTCCACATGAGCTTTGGAGGGGACAACACATCTAAACTCCATCATGCCCTTTACCCAACCTATCACTTCCCCAAACCCCCTTCCTCCCTCCCCTCCATCTCTAGTATCCTTAGGTTTCTTCTCTCCTTCTGAAAGTTCAATGTATTGTTTTGGTCTTTTCTTCCTTTCTTTCCTTCCTTCCTCCCTCCCTCCTTCCCTCCTTTCCTCCCTATCAGCCAGTTATGAGTGGGAACATGGGGTATTTCTCTTTCTGTTCCTGGCTTATTTCACTTAACATCATTTTCTCCACACTCACCCATGTTGCTGCAAATGGCAGAATTTCATTCTTTTTTATGGCTGAGTAGTATTCCATTCTGTAGATATACCACATTTTCCTTATCCAGTCATCGATCAATAGACACTTAGGTTGGTTTCATATTTTGGCTATTGTAAATAGAGCTGCAATGAACATGGGAGTGCAGGTATCCCTTCAACATGATGATTTCCACTCCTTTGGATATATGCCCAGTAATGGGATTGCTGGATCATATGGTATTTCTATCTGAAATTGTTTGAGGAACATCCAAACTGTTTTCCATAATGGCTGTGTTAATTTAAAGTCCCACCAACAGTGCAGAAGAGTTCCCCTTTCCCTGCATCCTCACCAGCATTTGTTATTCTCAGTATTTTTAATAAACATTTGGTAGAATTGAGCAGTGAAGCCACATGAGTCTGGGCTTTTATTTTTTTAGGTAATTTTCATCATTATTACTAATCCAATGTCTTCACTTGTTATAGGTCTATTCATATTTTCTGCTTCTTCCTGAGTCAGTGTTGCTAGTTTGTCTTCCTAGGAATATGTTCATTTCATTTGAGTTATCTCATTTATTGGCATACAATTGTTTATAATATTCCTCTATAATCCTTTTTATTTCTGTGAGGCCAGTAGTAATGTCCCCTCTTTTATTTCTGGTTCTGGTAATTGAGTCTTCTTTCTTTTCTTCTTAGTCAATCTAACTAAAGGTCAATCTAACTCAATTTTCTGGATCTTTCAAGGAACCAACTTTTGATTTCATTGATTTTTTTCTATTTTTTATATGTTCTATTTCATTAATTTATATAATTATTAATTAATTTATATAATGTTTATTATTGGTCTGCTTGCTTTAGGTTTAATTTGCACTTCTTTTTACAGTGTCTTGTGGAAGGTTATGTTATTGATGTGAAATAATTCTTTCTTGATATAGGAATATATGAGGGTATTTTAAAAAGTTTGTGGAAAAATGGAATTAAAAGATAATATGAATCCTTCTATGAGCTTTTTGAAGATCCTTCATACAGCTATAGATTTCCCTCTAAGCTCTGCTTCATCTGCATCCTATAAGCTTAAGTATCTTCTTCATTTTCATTCTTCTGAAAGTATTTTCTAATTTCCCTTTTGATTTTCACATATTTATGAGTTCCCCATATTTACTTTTGCGATTGATTTCTAATTTCTCCATATTGTGGTTGGAGAACATTGTGTTATTTCTATTCTTTTACATTTATTGAGGCATGTTTTATGGCCTAGCATATGGTCAATTATGGACAATATTCCATTTGCACTTGAGAAAAATATATAGTCTGCTGTTGTTGTTAGGTCTAGTTGGTTTATAGTGTTGTTCAAGTCTTTTATATTTTTGTTGATCTTCTGTCCAGTTGTTCTATCCATTATTAAATGCAGGGTAATAAAATCTCCAACTAGTACTGTTGAATCGTCTATTTTTTGCTCCATTTGTGTTTGTTTTGGCTTCATGCATTTTCATGTTTTATTGCTAGATGAATATATATTTGTAATTGTTGTATCTTCTTGATGGATTAATTACTTTATCATTATGGAATGTCCCTCTTTATGTCTAGTAATGCATTTTTTTTAGTCTATTTTGTCTGATATTAGTGTAATACTCTAATTTTCTTTTGGTTTCTGCTTTTATCATATATTCTTCCCATTTTTTTTTTTTACCTTCAATGTACTTGTATCTTTGAATCTGTAATGTATCTCCTGCAAACAGCATATAGTTACCTCTTTTTTGTTCATTTGTTATCCATTATGACAACTTCTGTCTTTTGCTTGGATTATGTAATGCATTCACATTTAATGTTATTATTGATATAGCTAGATTTACATCTACATTTTAATCCTCTTTATTTGTTCTTCTGTATTTGAGTTACCACCTAGATTCATTTAATTAGCCAATACACCTTTTTATTCTACCTACCTTCTTTGTGCTATCATTGGCAAATATATTACATTTCTATATGTTATAGGTCTAACAATACATTATATACATAGTTTTATACAATTCTTTCTTAAATAAGTCAAGAGAAGAATATGCATTTACATTATTTTCCATAATTATATAGCTACCTTTACCAGTGCTCTTTATCTTTTTGTTTTTTTCTATATCTCTGTGATTTTTTGTTTCTCTATTCCTCCTTTTCTACCTTCTTTTGAATTAAATAAATATTTTTTTAATACAGCATTTTCATTTCTCTAATGATTATTTCACTATATATTTTTAAATTATTTCCTTCATGGTTGCTCTAGAGCTTACAATACACATTTACACTTATCAGAATTAACTTCAGAGTCTAAAATCTGGAGGGAAGTTCCCACAGCCCAGCAGCCACCAGGATGAGCCAAGACATGTGTAACACCAAGGCTCAATCTAAAGCCTGGGAGGGAAGTGCCCACAGCCCAGCAGCTGCCAAGGTGAGCCAAGACCTAAGTTGCACTGGGGCTCAGTCTAAGGCCCAGGAGGGAAGTGCCCACAGCACAGCAGCCACTGAGATGAGCCAAGACCTGAGTGGCACTGGGGTTCAGTCTAAGGCCTGGGAGGGAAGCACCTATAGCCCAGCAGCCACTGAGGTGAGCTGAGACCTGCATAGCACCAGGGCCCAGTCTAAGGCCTCAGGGGGGAAGGGAAACACACACAGCCCAGCAGCTGCTGAGGTGAGCTGAGACCTGCACAGTACCAGGGGCTCAGTCTGTGGCCACAGAAAGCTGCAACAGGAGCCAAGGTGGTGTAATATAGACACAGCCACACGTTCTGTCACTACAGGACAGTTCACCACCACAGTAGCAGCCAGGGCCACTCACTTGACTACACTGATATAAGAAGAGTCACCAGAAGAGCCTCCAAATAGAGGAGGAAATCTTTATCCTCACAGCCAACCCCAGTGTAACAGAAGAAGCAAGTCCTCTACCAGATGACCAAACATCAATGAAAATAAATAAACAAAGAAGATATGACACCAATGAAGGAATACAGTAATGCTCAAATTTCAGACCCCATAGAACAGGGAATCCTTGAAATGTCTGAAAAGGAATTCTGAGCAATTACCTTAAGAAAGCTAAAAAAAATAAAAGAAGACTCAATTAGAGAATACAAGGAAACAAGAAAAAATACCTAGAATATGAAGGAGGAAATTTACAAAGAGATTAATACTTTTAAAAAGAGTGTAGCAGAACTCCTAGAAATGAAAGATTCAATCAATGAAATAAAAAGCATGACAGAGTTTGAGCTGCAGACTAGAGCAAGCAGAAGAAAGAATTTCAGATTTAAAACATGGTCTTTTTAAAATGACACAGGCAGACAAAAAAAAAAAAAAAGGAAAAAAGAATTAAAAATAATGAAAAAAATCTAAGAGAGATAGCGGACAACATCAAGCATTCTAACATCTAAATTGTGGGTATTCCAGAAGGGGAGGAGAAAGGAAAAGGTATTGAGAACCTATTCAAGGAAATAATAATAGGAAAGTTCCCAGGTGTAGGGAGAGATGCAGACCTTTGGATTCAGGAATCTCAAAGGTCCCCAAATAGATCCAATCCAACAAGATCCTCCCCAAGGCACATTATAGTCGAATTTTCAAAGCTCAGAGACAAAGAGCGAATTCTAAAAGCAACAAGAGAAAAGCATCAAGTCACCTATATAGGAACCCCCATCAGACTAACAGCAGACTTCTCAACTGAAACCCTACAGGCTAGAAGAAAGTGGAATGCTATATTCAAAATACTAAAAGAAAAAAATTGCCATCCAAGAATTCTTTACCCATCAAAGTTCTCCTTTAGAATTGAGGGAGAAATAGTGTATTTCCCCAACAAACAAAAATTGTGGGAGTTTACAGCCACCCAACCAGCCCTGCAAGAAATTCTCAAGGGAGTCCTGCATCTAGAATCTGAATAATGATGATCACTATCACAGATACAAAAGAAAGAGAAAAACCTGCCATTAAAACAAAAATGCCAGATAAATCGTGCCACCTCAAATTTCCAACTAACATTAAAGAAGAGAAATAAAAGGGGAAGTAGTGATCGAAAGAAATATAAAACGTCTAAACAAAAAGCAAATAAATGACAGGAATTAAACAATACCTGTCAATAACTACCCTAAATGTGAATGGATTAAACTCCCCATTCAAAAGGCACAGACTGATTGGATTAAACAGCTAGACCCAGTTATATGCTGTCTTCAAGAGACCCATCTCACCTATAGAGACACAAAGAGTATAAGTAAAGGAATGGAAAAAGATATACCATGCAAATGTTAACCAAAAACAAACAAGAGTAGCTATTCTTATATTGGATAAAATCGACTTTAAACCAAAAAAAACATAAAAGGACACAAAAAATGCCACTGTATAATGATAAAGGGATCTATCCAGCTAGAAGACATAACAATTATAAATATGTATGCACGCAATACAGGAGCACCCAGATATATAAAGCAAACACTCTTAGACCTAAAGAAAGAAATAATCCCTAATACATTAGCAGTGGGTGACCTGAACACCCCTCTCTCAGTATGGAACAGATCTTCCAGGCAACAAATCAACAAAGAAACACAAGATTTAAACTACACCTTAGACCAACTGGACCTGACAGATATATACAGAACATTTCATCCAACAACTAAAGGATATACTCTCTTATCATCATCATGTGGAATATTTTCCAGGATAGACCACATATGAAGTCACAAATCTAGTCCTAGCAAATTTTTAAAAATTGAAATCATTCCAAGTATCTTTTCAGGCCACAATGGACTAAAACCAGAAATCAATAACAGGCAAAACCATGGAAACTATACAAACACATGGAAACTAAACAAAAGGCTCCTGAGTGCCCTATGGGCCCAAGAAGAAACTAAACAGGAAATCAAAAAATTTCTTGAAACTAATGAAAATAAAGATGCATCATACCAAAACCTGTGGGGTACTGCGAAGGCAATACTAAGAGGCAAATTTATTGCAACAAATGCTTACATCAAAATAATGGAAAGACTTCAAATAAACGACCTAATATTATACCTCAAAGAACTTGATAAACAACAACAATCCAAACTAAAGGTACTGGGCAGAAAGAAATAATTAAGATCAGAACTGAACTAAATGAAATAGACCCCCCAAAATGATAGAAAAAGTCAATGAAACAAAAAGTTGGTTTTCGAGAAGATAAATAAAATAGACAAACCATTAGCTAGGTTAACAACAACAAAAAAGTGAAAAGACTCAAATAATAAAAATCAGGTGCCGACCCCGTGGCTCACTCAGGAGAGTGCAGCGCTGGGAGTGCAGCGGTGCTGGGAGTGCCGAGGCTGCAGGTTCGCATACTATATAGGGTTGACCGGTGTACTCACTGACTGAGCACGGTGTGGGTGACACCAAGCCAAGGGTCACGATCCCTTTACTGGTCACAAAAAACAAACAAAACAAACAAACAAAAATCAGAAGTGAAAAGGGAGACATTACAAGTGATACCACAGAAATATGAAGAATCATTAGAGACTGTTATAAACAACTGTATGACAACAAATATGAAAACCTGGAAGATATGGATAAGTTTCTGGACACATTAAACCTACTCAGACTGAATCAAGAAGAGATAGAAAACCTGAACAGACCAATAACAGGCAATGAGATTGAAGCAGTAATCAGCAATCTTCCAACGAAGAAAAGCCCAGGTCTGGATGGCTTTACAGCTGAATTCTATCCAACCTTTAAAGAGGAATTAATATGAATTCACCTCAATCTATTCCAAAAAATTGAAACAGAAGCCTTTCTCCCAAACTCATTCTATGACATCAACATAACTCTGATATCCAAATCGGATAAAGAAACAACAAAACGACCAGAGCAGCACCCCACAGGAGAGGCATGAGTCCCACACAGACTACGTGCCCCATGGCGTCAGTGCATGACCGAGGAGGTAGGCCTCACTGCTGCCAGACCCCATCCTGATCCCGGGGAAGTGTGGGCCAACCAGAGAGGCGCCTCCCTGGTGAGGTCCGAAACTCGAGGTGACCACGGGCCCGAGGCACCACTGGGCAACTGAGCAGACACTGAGGCAGCCATACCAAATTGACAGCACCAGCAGCATCCTAGCAAGACAATAGTGTTGAAGCAATGGACCATCAAATCCCTTGCCACAATGACTAAACAGCACAGGAAAGATACCAGAAATATGAAAAATCAAGAAAGTACACCAGGAAGGGTAATAACTCTCAAGGTCTAGGTCCTATAGAACAAAAAGCCCTTGAAATGTCTGACAAGGAATTTCAAGTGATAATTCTAAGGAAACTAAATGAGATCCAAGAAAACTCAGCTAGACAACATGACAAAATGAGGAAAAGTATACAGGACCTGAAAGAAGAAGTGTACAAGGAAATGAATGCCCTAAAGAAGAATGTAGCAGAGTTTGCTAAGATGAAGAATACATTCAACAAAATAAAAAGCACAACAGAGAGTTTAACCAGCAGCCTTGCAGAAGCAAAAGAGAGAACTTCTGACCTTGAAGATGGGCTGTTTGAAATAACACAGGCAAACAAAAAGAAAAAAGAATTAAAAACATTGAAGAAAGTCTGAGAAAGATATTAGACAACCTTAGGCACTCAAAAATCTGAGTCATGGGTATTCCAGAAGGCGAGGAAAAAGGAAATTGCTTTGAAAACATATTCAACAAAATAGTGGCAGAAAACTTCCAAGTTATTGGAAAAGACACAGATCTTCAGATTCATGAAGCCCAAAGATCCCCAATTGTGTTCAACTCTAAAAGGTCTTCTCCAAGACATTTTATAGTCAAATTGGCAAAACTCAAAGATGGAGAGAGAATCTTAAAAGCTGCAAGAGAGAAGCATGAAATCACCTATAAGGGAACCCCAATCAGACTAACATCAGACTTTTCATTACAAACCCTAAAAGCCAGAAAGGAATGTGATGATATATTCAAAATACTAAAAAACAGAGATTGCCAGCCAAAAATATTCTACCCCACAAGGCTAACCTTCCCAAATGAAGGACAAATAGTATATTTCTCAGACAAACAAAAACTGCCGGAGTTCACTACCATACGACCACCTTACAAGAAATTTTCAAGGGAGTACTGGTTTGGTACCTGAAAAATAACTACCACTGCCATAAAAACTCAAGAAAAATCAAAACATACTAGTAAAATAAAAATGCCAACAATGAGGAAGAAAAAAGAAGTTTATCTACAACCCAAGAAACCAACAAATACAGAAGACAAACAGTAAATCAGAAAGAAAGGAACAAAAGACACTTAAGACAACCAAACAAAAATCAATAAAATGCTGGGAGTAAATCAACACTTTTCAATAACAACTCTTAATGTAAAAGGATTAAGTTCTCCATTCAAAAGACACAGACTGACTGACTGGATTAAAAAGGAGGACCCAACTATATGCTGCCTTCAAGAGACCAACCTCACCTATAAAAACTCACATAAACTAAGAGTGAAAGGATGGAAAAAGACTTACCATGCAAACAGAAATGAATAGCAAGCTGGAATAGCTATTCTTATATCTGATAAAGTAGACTTTAAACTAAAAACTATAAAAAGAGATAATGAGGGCCACTACATAATGACAAAAGGATTGATCCATCAAGAAGACATACCAAACATAAATATATATGCACCCAATGTTGGAGCAGTCAGATTTATAAAGCAAACTCTATTAGACCTAAAGAAGGATATAGACACTAATGCCATAATACCAGGGGACCTGAACACCACACTATCAATATTGGACAGATCATCTAGGCAAAGAATCAGCAGAGAAACACAGGATCTAAACAACACTCTAGACCAATTGGACTTGGCAGATATCTAAAGAACATTCCATCCAACAACCTCAGAATATTCATTCTTCTCTTCAGCACATGGATCATTCTCCAGGATAGATCACATGTTAGGTCACAAGTCAAGTCTCAGCAAATTCAGTAAAAATGGAATTATCCCATGTATTTTTTCAGACCGCAATCGATTAAAATTAGAAATCAATAACAAACGAAATTCTGGAAACTATATAAACACATGGAAATTAAACAGTATTCTGCTTAATGACATAGGAGTCCAAGAAGAAATAAAACAGGAAATCAAAAAATTTATTGAAACTAAGGAAAACAATGATACATCATAGGAAAACCTGTGGGATACTGTAAAAGCAGTACTAAGGGAGAAATTTATTGCATTAAATGCTTACTTCAGAAGAATGGAAAGATAGCAAGTGAACAACCTAATATTTCACCTTAAAGACCTAGAAAAACAAGAACAATTCAACCCCAAAGTTAGCAGATAGAAAGAAATCATTAAGATTGGAGCAGAACTTTATGAAATCAAAACCCCCCAAATCAAAGAAAAGATCAATGAATCATAACGATGTTTTTTTGAAAAGATAAATAAACTTAGGAAACCATTAGCATGGCTAACTAATAATAGAGAAAACCTAAATAACAAAAATTAGAAATGAGAAAGGCGATATTACAACTGATACATCTGAGATACAGAGAATCATTAGAGACTACTATAAACAACTATATGCTAACACATTTGAAAATCTGGAGGAAATGGATACATTTCTGGACACACACAAACTACCATAACTGAGCTAAGATGATGCAGAAAATCTGAACAGGCCAATAACAATAAAAGAGATTGAACCTGTTATCAGAAGGCTCCCATCAAAGAAAAGCCCAAGACCAGATGGATTCACAGCAGAATTCTACCAAACATTCAAAGAGGAATTGACACCAATTCTCTACAAACTATTCTAAAAGATTGAAACAGAGGCAATTCTCCCCAACTCATTCTATGAAGCAAACATCACCCTGATACAAAAACCAGTTAAAGATACAACTAAAAAAGAAAACTACAGGCCAATATCCCTGCTGAATATAGACAGAAAAAAGTCAATAAAATAGTACCAAACAGAATACAGCAAAACATATGCAACATACACCACGATCAAGTGGGATTCATCCCACAGATGCAAGGTTGGTTCAACATATGCAAATCAATAAGTGTGATACACCATGTCAATAAAAGCAAACAAAGGGCCATATGATCATCTCTATAGATGCTGAAAAAGCATTTGATAAAATTCAACACTTGTTCATGATAAAGACTCTCTACAAGTGAGGTATAGATGGAAAGTATTTCAACATCATTAAAGCCATGTGATAAATCCACCGCCAATATCATCCTGAATGGGGAAAAGCTGAAATCTTTTCCTTTAAGAACAGGAACTAGAAAAGGATGCCGACTCTCACCACTCCTACTCAACATAGTGTTGGAAGTACTAGCCAGAGCAATCAGAGAAGAGAAGGAAATAAAGGGCATCCCTATTGGAAAAGATGAAATCAAACTGTCCCTGTTTGCGACGACATGATCTCAAACAGTCTAAAGCCTCTACATAAAAACTCTTGGAGTTGATAAATGATTTCAGCAAAGTTGCTGGATACAAAATCAACACACAAAAATCAGTGGCATTTCTATTCTCCAATAGTGAACATGCAGAAAGAGAAATCAAGAAAGCTTGCCCATTTACAATAGCCACCAAAAACATAAAATACTCAGGAATTGAGTTAACCAAGGATGTGAAAAATCTCTATAATGAGAACTACAAACCAGTACTGAGATAAATTAAAGAGGACACAAGAAGATGGAAAGATATCCCATGCTCTTGGATTGGGAGATCAACATTGTGAAAATATCCATACTACCCAAAGTGATATACAAATTCAATGCAATCCCCATCAAAATTCCAATGACATTTTTCTCAGCAATGGAAAAAACTATCGTAACTCTCATCTGGAATAACAAAAGACCACAAACAACCAAAGCAATTCTGAGCAAAAAAAATAAAGCTGTAGGCATAACAGTACCTGACTTTAAACTATACTTCAAAGCTATAATAACCAAAACAGCATGGTACTGGCATAAAAACAGATACACTTATGAATGGAATAGAATAGAGAATCCAGAAATCAACCCACACACCTACAGCCATCTGATCTTTGACAAAGGCACCAAGCCTATACACTGGGGAACACACTGCCTCTTCAGCAAATGGTGCTGGGATAGCTGGATATCCATATGCAGGAGAATGAAACTAGACTCATACCTCTCACCATATACTAAAATCAACTCAAAATGGATGAAAGAATGAAATATACACTCTGAAACAATAAAACTTCTTAAAGAAAACATAGGTAAAATATTTCAGGAATGGGGACTGGGTACAGGCTTCATGAATATGACCCAACAAGCATGGGTAACCAAAGGAAAATATGAACAAAGGGGATTATATCAAACTAAAAAGCTTCTGCACAGCAAAAGAAACAATTAACAGTTAAAAGACAACCAACAGAGTGGGAGAAAATATTTGCAAAATATGCATCTGACAAAGGATTAATATCCAGAATATACAAGGAACTGAAACAGCTTTACACCAAAAATCAAGTAACTCTATTTAAAAATGGGCAAAGGAGGTAAATAGGCATTTCTTAAAGGAAGATATACGAATGGCCAACAGACACATGAAAAAATGCTTAACATCACTCAGCATTTGGGAAATGCATATCGGAACCACACTGAGATACCATCTCATCCCAGTTAGTATGGCTTATATCCAAAGGACTGTGAATGATAAATGCTGGTGAGGATGTGGAGTAAAAGAAACTCTCATACACTGTTGGTGGGACTGCGAAATGGTGCAGCCCCTATGGAAAATGGTATGGAGCTTCCTCAAACAATTGCAGATAGATCTGCCATATGACCCAGCTATCCCACTGCTAGGAATATACCCAGAGGAATGGAAGTCTTCAAGTTGAAGGTATACCTGTTCTCCAATGTTCATTGTAGCACTCTTTACAATAGCTAAGCGTTGGAACCAGCCCAAATGTCCCTCATCAGATGAGTGGATACCAAAAATGTTGTTTGTCTACACAATGAAATACTACTCTGCTATAAAAAATAGTGAAATATTGCCATTTGCAACAACATGGATTTACCTAGAGAGAATTATATTAAGTGAAATGAGTCAGGCACAGAAAGAGAAATGTGACATGTTCTCACTTAATTTGTGGGAGCTAAAAATAAATAAATACATACACAAATAAACTGGGGGTGGGGGACGGAAGAAGACACAACAATTACAATTCCTTGCAGTTGATATGACAAGCAAACAGATATGAGGTTTTTGGGAGGGAGGGTGGAGTGCGTGGAGGGAGGGAGATTTTGGTAATGGGCCACAATAATCAACTGCATTGTATATTGACAAAGTATAATAAAATAAAATTTTAAGAGAAGAAACAACAAAAAAGGAAAACTATAGGCCAATATCCTTGATGAACATAGGTGCAAAAATCCTCAGCCAAATATTAACAATCAGAATACAGCAACACATCAAAAAAACTATGTGCCACGTTTAAGCGGGATTCATCCCAGGGATGCAAGGATAGTTAAACATATGAAAGTCCATTAATGTGCTACATCACATCAATAAACTCAAAGACAAAAACCATATGATTATCTCCATAGATGTGGAAAAAGCATTTGAGAAAATTCAGCATCCCTTCATGATAAAGACTGTCAACAAATTAGGTATGGAAGGAAATTATTTCAACACAATAAAAGCCATCTATGACAAGCGCACCACTGGTATCATTCTAAATGGGGAAAAACTGAAGGCTTTTCACTTAAGAGCAGGAACAAGACAAGGATGCCCACTCTCACCACTTGTATTTAACATAGTCCTGGAGGTACTAGCCAGAGCAATCAGGCAAGAGAAAGAAATAAAGGGCATCTAGATTGGAAAAGATGATGTCAAACTGTCTCTATTTGCAGATGACATGATACTATATATAGAAAAACCTAATGACTCTGTGAAAAAACTCATAGGGCTGATTAATAATTTTAGTAATGTTGCAGGATACAAAATAAATGCTCAAAAATCAGTTGCATTTATATTCTCCAATAATGGGCTAACAGAAAGAGAAACCCAGAACATAAGCCCATTTTCAACAGTCACACACACACACAAAATACCTAGGAATCAATTGAACCAAGGAGGTGAAAGATCTCTACAAATTACTTTTGAAAGAAATTAAAGAAGACACAAAAAGATGGAAAGACATTCCATTCTCTTGGAATGTTTGGAAAATTGGATATCCATTTGCAGAAGAATGAATCTAGACATACACCTCTCACCATATACTAAAATCAACTCAAAATGGATTAGAGACTTAAGTATAAGACCTGAAACTGTAAAATTACTAATGAAAAATAGGTGAAACACTTCAGTAAATAGGTCTGGGCACAGACTTTATGAACATGAGCCCAAAAGCATAAGCAACAAAAGAAAAAATAAAGAAATGTGACTATATCAAACTTAAAAGCTTCTGTACAGCAAAGGAAACAACAAAGGGAATCGACAACCTACAGAGTGGGAGAAAATTTTTGCTAACTATGCATCTGACAAGGGATTAATATCCATAATATAAAAGGAACTCAAGAAATTACACAGTAAAAAGAACAAATAACCCAATTAAAAAATGGGCAAAGTAGCTGAATACACATTTTTCAAAGGAAGACATACAAATGGCCAACAGTTATATGAAAAAATGCTCAACATCACTAGTCATCAGGGAAATGAAAATTAAAACCACTTTGAGATATCATGTCACCCCAGTTAGATGGGCTATAATCAAAAAGACAGAATAACAAATGCTGGTGAGGATGTGGAGAAAAGGGAATGCTCCTACACTGTTGGTGGGACTGTAAATTAGTAAAACCACTATGGAAACTGTATGTTTCTGAAACAACTACAGATAGATCTTCCATATGATCCAGCAATCCCATTTCTAGGTATATGCTCAAAGGAATGAAATCATCATGTCGAAGGGAACCTGCATTCCCATGTTCATTGTAGCTCTGTTTACAATAGCTAAGATACGGAACCAACCTTAATGTCCATTGATGGACAATTGCATAAGGAAACTGTGATATATATACACTATGGAATACTACTCTGCCATAAAAAAGAATGAAATAGTCTCATTTGGTACAACATGGATGAGCCTGGTGAAACTTATGTTGAGTGAAATAAGCAAAGCACAAAGTGAAAAATACCATATGTACTCACTCATAAGTGGGAGCTAAGAGAGAAAAAAGGGAGGAAAGAAAGACCATAGTGGGGTGTTGGACTTGCAGAGGGAGAGAACATACCTAGGGATACAAAGTGGGGTGGGGAAATGGGGATGGGGAGGGAGGTTGGCAATAAATGGAAGGATAATTGGGTGGGGGACACCGGGTATAATCACAATTTGTGGTAAAGGGCATGCTGCCAGTATTGATCTGGCCCTCACATCTTAGGCACGAGTGGTGACAATTTGCTGTGTACCTCATGAATATTTATAACCAATAAAAAAATAAATAAATAAAAAGGAAATAGTAAAATATCATTAATAAAAAAAGAATTAACTTCAGATTTGTACTAATTTCCAGCGAGATATAGAAACGTTATTCCTATAAACTCTATTTCCCAATCTCTCTACATTATAACCTTTTATCCTTAATTTCTCCTGCTAAATGCTTTCTTCTCTTGGGACTTGTCAATTCAAATGCCTTTGAGAGAACTGAATAGTCTTAGGTCATCTTTTGATGCCATATTACATCCTTAATAGCTTGTCCCTGGCTAGCCTAGGTATGGATTTCCTTCCCTTGGCTAGTTGCTTGCCTTGGTCCAATCAGTTGTGGCTTAGGTGGGGAGGGGACACATCAAGTGATTCGAAGTATGGCTGCCTAAGGATGCCCTTAATTAAGGCTTTGGGCAGTGTAGTTTCCCTTCAAAAAGGCTGTGTGTGTGAGCGACATTGTAAATGGCATGTCTAGGACACAGCGTTAGCCTACGATTTATCCTACCTCCCAGTTAATTTCCACAGAATGAGAAACACAGTTGCCTTTGAAATCTCCTCATACCAAGACTAAAAGGCATCTACCTTGTCAACAAGAGGACCTGGTGCAGGGATGTTGACAGGTATATGTAGGCCAGGCTGGAGGTAGGAGAAAGGCTAGGGACTGGAATGCTTTCTGTTGCTCTGAACTGTCATATCACTAGTCTCTATCAAATATGAAAATCCATTCAACAAACTTATAGGGGTGGAGGAAAGCAGGTGAGTCTGATTCACTTATCCATTCAACAAATATATACTAAGCACTGTTCAGGTGCTGAGAAACAGTGGTAAATAAAGCAGACCAAATCTATACCCTTATGTAGTTTACATTCTAGTAGGAAAATGAGAACAGGAAGAATTATTGAGAACTTACTATGTGCTTAATACAGTTCTAAGCATTTGCACTTAGTAGCTCATTTAATTATCACATAGGGTAGCTACTAGTATTATCATCATAGTCACCATCCCTGTTTTAGAGTTGAAAAAACTAGAAAGCATTAGGGTTGGGATTCAAACCCAGCATGCTGGCTGCAGATGCTCTGCCTTAACTGCAAGGCTCAACTGATTGAATCACAAACTATGATAGCCTGTGCTGTGGAGCTCTTCAACTCTTCTTGGTATTTATTCAGTCATTCATAATTTACCAAATTCTTTATAAACCCCATTTTATTTGATTCTCACAACAATTCCATGAGTAATACCAATTTTCTTTTGTTTTTACCCCATTTTAAAATTTTTATTATTTATTATAAGCATATTCATTATTACAAATTGTAATTTTTCCTTAAACCCTTTACCCAACCTGTGGCTCCCCAAACCCCCATCCTACCTCCCCCACACGTCTAGTATCCTTAGGTTTGTTCTCTCCTTCCAAGTTCAACGTATTGTTTTGGTCTTTTCTTTCTTTCTTTTCTTTTCTTTTTCTCTTTCTTTCTTTCTTTCTTTCTTTCTTTCTTTCTTTCTTTCTTTCTTTCTTTCTTTTCTTTTCTTTTTTTCTGTCCTTTCTTAGCACCCAGTTATGAGTGTGAACACACAGTATTTCTCTTTCCTTGTCTGGTTTATTTCAGTTAATATAATTTTTTCCAGACTCATGTTGCTGCAAATGGCAGAATTTCATTCTTTTTTATGGCTGAGTAGTATTCCATTGTGTAGATATACCACATTTTCATTATCCAGTCATCCATCAATGGACGCTTAGGTTAGTTCCATATTTTGGCTAGTGTAAAATAGAGCTGCAATGAACATGGGAGTGCAGGTGTCCCTTCAACATGATGATTTCCATTCCTTTGAGTATATACCCAGAAATGGGATTGCTGGATCATATGGAAGATCTATCTGTAGTTGTTTGAGAAACCTCCATACTGTTTCCATAGTGGTTGTACTAATTTACATTCCCACCAACAGTGTAAAGAGTTCCCCTTTCCCCATATACTCACAAGCATTTGTTGTTCTCAGTCTTATTAATAATGGCCAGAAATGGAGGGTTAGAGAGAAGAAGGGTCTGGACCGAGGTCACACACCTGGTAAGTGACAGAGTTTAGATTTGAGCCAAAGTCCTATTATTCAAAAGCCAATTATTCTCTTCATTAACCGGTGCTGCCTTCTACAGCTGAGAAGAGAAATGTTGTCTGGGTTAAATTGGGAATTAGAGCTTTCTTTCTGGGTTGAATTGTAGCAGGGAAAAAGTCTCAGGAATTGGCTGAGCTATCAGCAGGAGAGGTGGGAAAGGGACATGTGCTTACTACTCTAACAAGTATAAGAATAGAATGTGTTGTGGAGTGGTTTTGCCTCATGAATATGCCCAGATATGCTTAAGCTATGGCTTCTGGACAAAGAGATGAGTGTCTTTTGGTCTGTTACTCTGTGCTTCACATGTATATAGCAAAGACGCAAGGTATTCTTAATCACATTAACTGCCCTCAGCCACCACCCCCTTCCTCAAGTTCCCTTTCTCTTTATACAGGCACTAAGGACTTGGCCTGCTTTTCTGTTCTCCAAACTGTCCCTACGTCTCTACTCCCCACAGAGTTTGGAGTGGGGTGACCCTTCCCTTTCTTTGCTGCTCTCCCCCAGAGAACCCCTGTGTGCTTATAGGCTTTTACTGTTATTCATTGTAAGTATGTGTGAGGGGGGGAGGTATGTTGGACAACAGTGGGTTAGAATGGGAGAACACCATAGTGTGAGGAAAGAAGGAACACTGCAAGAAGACCAGAAAGAAACTATGCAAAGAGCTTAAGGAATCTAATTATCTTCTTTAAACATGGGGCCCTGTTTTATTCTCCCTGACTCCTTTTGTAGTGTTCCTGGCAGGCTCTTTGAATTCCAGACCTTCCTGAGGGCAGGTTCATTAACCATCCCCCATCACCCTATCTTCCAAAATTTAGGTTCATGTCAACCTCCTCCTCCATGAAACAGGAAAAGGAATGAGAGGAGCGCCAATATTTATTGAGAACATATTATGAGCTGGGTCATTTGAATCCTGTATTAGAGGAGACTAAATATCAAAGAGGTTAATTACCCTTGCCTTATGTCCTACAGCTAGTGATATAGTCAGGATTTTAATCCAGGACTTTCTTACTCTAAAGTCTCCACTACCTTCCCGGAGTGCCACAGGGCCTCTGGCATGGTGGGATCCTGGCATCTAGACCTACAAATGCATACAGGCTAAAAGAACAATTGTCAAATAGATGATAGAAATGGTCACCCTGGAGTATTTCCTCATACTGTGTGTGAGATGAGAACATCCTTGGCTGATCTTATTGGGAGAGCGAGGGAACAACCCCCTGGTTCCTGGATGTACCTTAGGGTTATTGTTTTCAGAAGTTAACATTCACAAACTTGATTGGTGGAGGGAAGGGGACAGAATAAGAATTGCAATAACTGGACCCAGTCACAGATAATAAATATAGAAGTGCTGTCAAGCCAATAGTTAGCATGAGGGGAAGGAAGGCTTATAATACATATCAACAATACCATTTCAACTTTGTTTTTCAACTGAATTTACATTTTATAGATGAGTAATCTGAAGTTCAGAGAGGTTAAGTCACTTACCCACAGGCACACAGTTAGTGGCAGAGCCAGGATTTGAACTCAGCTCTCTCTGAATATAAGGTTATATAGCCACTGATACATTATGCCAGGGAAAGTGAGGTGGACATAATTCAGGAGTTAGTCAATTTTACAGATTGCTGATCACTTTACAGGTGGCCAAGCCCCAGGCATAATTTATCTAAAGTTAAAGCTTTACTACCGAATCCATCTGAAAAGTGAAAGAGAGCTAGCCTGACAGGTGTGATTTCTTAGGCTGTGAAAGTTGATTACCAATGGCGAAGCGCACCAGAGCAGATGCTGGAGTTTCAGAACATGGAACCAATTCAGAAGCAGTAGAGAGGAGGCAGTATTAGGCACTGAGTGATTCCTTAGAACCAAATTGGGCTGGTTTGCTTTATGACCTGGTAGGGGAAATGATGGGTGGTAGGATGAATGATGACCCAGCTTAAAGGGCCCAGGGCCGAAAAAATACCTCCCTGTACTATACTTTACACTTACTCTGGAGGATCAGGATTGGGGGCCTTCTGAATTTGGCTGCTGGGAAGCTTTAACATTTTTCTGGGCGTTGTTGAGTTGGGAGGGAGCAGTTTCTCATGACCACTCTCCTACACATATCCACTGACCACGAATGCTTATGGAAGTACAGACTTCCAGATGCTCATAGAAGTCTTTTCACAATGTGCTTGAGTGTTCCATATTATGTTTAGGGGGTTGGACATGGTGCTATGGAATAAAGAGCAAGGCCTTGACGGGCCAGGAAAAGGAGAAAATGATGGAATATGGGCCAGACCTAAGTAGTCAGATGGATATTTGGATCTGTGATGCTATAGACTTGAGGACATCTGTTGAATTTACAGAACTATAAATAGTGAGTCTCCATGATTTGGAAGAAGGAATTATGGTTAGAGAAAAATAGTCAACTCCCCTAGGCAAATTCTGCAGTGGGAAAGTAGATGTGCAAGGAATAAAATCAGGTGACATGGTAGACTGACTGGGTGGATCTTAACTTGGATAGTCCACGAAGGCCTCTCTGAGAAGGTGACATTTAAGTTGAGACCTAAATGATGAGAAGAAACCAGTCATGAGACATTAGGTTTAAAGAGCATTCTAGAAAAAGGGAATTGCTTAGGGAAAGCCCTACAATGAGAATAAACTTGGTATGGCTGAGGAACAGCAGAAAAGTAGCAGGAAGAAGGGGAAGATCACTTAAGATCATGTGAAAATAGATCGTGATGAAATAGAAAGTGATTGGAGATATTGATCAGGTGAATAGCATGATCTGGTTTGCATTTTTAAAAGCGTAATCTGGCTGTCATGTGCAGAATAGACTGCGGGGAGGCAGAGTGAAGCAGGGAGACCAGTAAGGAGGCCATTGCAACAGTCTAGGTGACAAATATTATGGTGGCTCATCCAAAGGTAGCTGTGAATGTTGTGTGAAGTGCACAGATTCAGGATATGTTTTAAACATCCACTTGTTAGAACTTACTGATGAATATGGTGGGGGTACGGGTAAAGGAAAGAGAGGAAACAAGAATAACTCCAAGGCACTGGGCGTAAGCAACTGCGTGGAATCATGAAGTGCCTCATGTTTCATGTTGAATATGAACTCCTTTATAAAGACAGTGGGGAATTTTGAAGCTGTTTAAGAAGAGAAGTGACATGGTGAGATTTTTGTTATATAAAGATTACTGCAGCTAGGTGAAGAATGGATTGGAGAGGTGAGACAAGAAGCCAGGAGCTGTTGTCTGGCATTTGCAATAGACAATTGAAGTAGTCCAGAAAATAAAGTATAAGAATATGAATTAAAACAGTGGCTGTGGGAATGGGAAGTGGGGACAAATTGGAGATCTAGGCAAGTAGAAACCAGAGGAATTATCAACTAATGAAAGTAGTTTGTTAGGCAAGGCAGAAATAGGTTTATGTCTCAGATCTACCACTTACCAATTGTATGAATCTATGTGATGAATAAATGATGAAGGAATGTGTTATTTTAGGCAAAATTCTTTACCTCTCTGAGCTTTAATTTTCTTACTATAAAATAAGCATGTTATGCCTTAATGTGTTGTTGTGATAATTAAGTCAATCTATGAACTTTTTGTATTCTTACCTCTGCCCCCCACCCAGGAACCTCACACACAAACATATATCCAATGAGAGGCAGATGTTACAGACAACTTATGATGAGCTCAGGATATATGGGACACATGCCATGAGGACAGGGATGATCATAGGCTTAGGATAATTTGTTAATGACCACAGACTGGCTGTCAAATATCTCCCTTACCCATCTTTCATGGCACTGCTTGAATGGGCTATTCAGACTAATATCTCCACCTATTAAGTTTATCCTTTTGATAAGCCAATCACAAATATGCACACTTTTTGAGATCATTCTATTTTCTAATGAAAACATGTTAGGATTGAATTGGCCCTCAAAAACTCCTTAGGTAAGTAGTTAAAAATGGTCTTAGTGGTTAAACCTTTTTTTTTTAATAGTGGAATTTTATTTTGAAATTTTAAATTTTTTTCATTGAAACGTAATTGCTTGTACATATCTATGGGGTACCACGTTGGATATCAATACCTGTGTGCAATATGTGATGCTCAAATCGGGATAATTAATATATTTAACATTACACAATGTAATCATTTGTTGTGGCCCTTTACCAATTTCTCACTAGTCCCCCTCCCCCTCTCCCTTTTCCACATCTAGTAACCTCTATTCTGTTCTCTCCTTTTGAAAGCTCAATGTATTATTGTAATTGTTGTATCTTCCTTTCTTATTTATTTGTTTGTTTGTTTTAGCTCCTACTTATGAGTGAAGACATGTAGTATTTCTCTTCCTGTGCCTGGCTTATTTCACTTAACATAATTTTCTTTGTGTTCATCCATGTTGCTGCGAATGACAGTATTTCATTCTTTCTTACAGCAGAATGTATTCCATTGTGTTTATATAGCACTTTTTCCTTACCCAGTCATCTGCTGATGGACGTTTAGGTTGGTTCCATAACTTGGCTATTGTAAATAGAGCTGTGATGGACATGGGAGTGCAGGTATCCCTTCGACATGATGATTTCTATTCCTTTGGGTTTGTACCCAATAGTGGGATTGCTGGATCTTATGGCAGCTCTATCTGTAGTTGTTTGAGGAACTTCCATACTGTTTTCCATAATGAGTGCACTAATTCACAGTTCCACCAACAGTGTAGGAGGGTTCCCCTTTCTCTGCATACTTCTCAGCATTTGTTATTCTCTGTCTTTTCGATAATAGCCAGGTTAACTGGGGTGAGATGATATCTCAGTGTGATTTTGATTTGTATTTCCTTGATGGTTAGTGATGCTGAGCATTTTCTTCATGTGTCTGTTGGTCATTTGTGTATCTTCCTTTGAAAAATGTCTATTTAGCTCCTTTGCCCATTTTAAAATTGGGTTATTTGTTTTCTTTACTGTTAAGTTGTTTGAGTTCATTATATGTTCTGGATATTAATCCCTTGTAGAATGCATAGTTTGCAAATATTTTCTCCCATTCTGTAGGTTGTCTTTTCACTCTGTTAATTGTTTCTTTTGCTGTGCAGAAGCTTTTTAGTTTGATATAATCCCATCTGTTTATTTTTTATTTTGTCACCTTTGCTTTTTGGGGTCTTATTCATAAAGTCTTTGCCCAATCCTACTTCTTGAAGTATTTCCCATATGTTTTCTTTTAGGAGTTTTATAGTTTCGGGTCTTATATTTAAGTCTTTAATCCATTTTGAGTTGATTTTGGTATTCGGCAAGAGGTACAGGTCTAGTTTTATTCTTGTATATATGGATGTCCAGTTTCCCAGCACCATTTATTGAAGGGTTGGTCTTTTCCCAATGTATGTTATTGTTGCATTTGTCAAAGATCAGTTGGATGTAAGTATGTGGGTTGATATCTGGCTTCTTTATTCTCTTACATTGGTCCAAGTTTCTGTTTTTATGCTAGGACTATGCTGTTTTGGTTACTATAGCTTTGTAGTATAATTTGAAGTCAGGTAGTGTAATGCCTCCGGCTTTATTTATTCATTTATTTATTTGCTCAGGATTGCTTTGGCTATTTGAGATCTTTTGTTGTTACAAATGAATGTCAGGATTTTTTTTTTCTATTTCTGTGAAGAATGTCATTGGTATTTTGATGGGGATTGCACTGAATCTATAGATCACTTTGGGTAGTATGGACATTTTCACAATGTTAATTCTTCCAGTCCAAGAGCATGGAATCTTTTTGTGTCATCTTTAATTTCTTTCAACGGTGATTTGTACTTCTCATTGTAGAGACCTTTCACCTCCTTGGTCAAATTGATTCCTAAGTATTCTACTTTTTGGTGTCAAACATGGGCTTGCTTTCTTGATTTCATTTCCTGTTGGTTTGTTATTGGAGAATATAAATGCAAATGATTTGGGAGAGTTGATTTTGTATCATGCAATATTAGTGAAATTATTTTTTATTTATTTATTTATTTTTTGTCTTTTTTGTCTTTTTTCCATGTCCGGCAACGGATCGCAACCCTCAGTGTTGCCCCCGTACCGGACCAGGGACCGGCAACGGGATCGCAACCCTCGGTGTTGCTCCCGTGCCTCGCTCAGCCAGTGAGTGGGAACCGGTCTGTATGTGGGATCTGAACCCTCGGGCGGGAGCGCCGCCGCGCTTCCCAAGCGGCGCACTATCCAGTGCGCCACCGGGCCAGCCCTTAGTGAAATTATTAATCAGCTCTAAATTTTTTGATAGAATCTTTAAGTTTTTCTCTATATAGGATCATGTCATCCACAAATAGGGATAGTTTGACATCATCTTTTCCAATCTGGATGCCCTTTATTTCTTTCTCTTGCCAGATTGCTCTGGCTAGTACTTCCAGTACTATGTTAAATAGGAGTGATGAGAGTGGGCATCCTTGTCTTAAGGAAAAGACTTCAGTATTTCTTAAGGAAAAGGCTTCAGTTTTTCTCCATTCAGTATGTTATTGGCAGTGGGCTTGTTGTAGATGGCTTTTATTGTGTTGAGATACTTTCCTTCTATACCTAATTTGCTGAGAGTCTTTATCATGAAGGGATATTAAATTTTGTCAAGTGCTTTTCCTGCATCTGTTGAAATAATCATATGGTTTTTGCCCTTGGTTTTGTTGATGTGGTGTATCACATTTATTGACGTGTATGTTGAACCATACTTGCATCCCTGGGATGAATTCCACTTGCTCATGATGTGTGTGTGTGTGTGTGTGTGTGTGTGTGTGTGTGTATATATATATATATATATGTCTGTATATAGATAGATAGATAGATAGATAGATAGATAGATAGATAGATAGATGTTTTGCTGTATTCTGATTGCTAGTATTTTATTGAGGATTTTTGCATCTATGTATCTATGTTCATTGGACATATTAGTCTGTAGTTTTCTTTTTTTTGTTACATTTTTGACTGGTTTTGGTATCAAGGCAATGCTGGCCTCATAGAATGAGTTTGGAAAAATAGCCTCTGTTTCAATTTTTTGGAATAGTTTGAAGAGAACTGGTATTAATTCCTCTTTAAGTGTTTGGTAGAATTCAGCAGTAAAGCCATCTGGTCCTTGACTTTTCTTTGTTGAGAGACTGCTGATTACTTCCTTTATCTCATTGCTTGTTATTGATCTGTTCAGGTTTTCTATTTCTTCTTGGTTCAGTCTTGGTAGGTTTGTATGTGTCCAGAAATTTATCCATTTCCTCCAGGTTTTTCAAATTTGTTGGTGTACTGTTGTTTGTAATAGTCTCTAAAGATTTTTGTATTCCTGTGGTATCAGTTGTAATATCTTCTTTTTCATTTCCAATTTTTGTAATTGGGGTCTTCTATCTTCTTTTTTTGTTAAGCTAGCTAATGGTTTTTCTATTTTCTTTATTTTCTTAAAAAATCAACTTTATGTTTCATTGATCTTTTGTATCATTTTTTGGATCTCTATATCATTTAGTTCTGTTCTGATCCTAATTAGTCCTTTCCATCTACTAACTTTGGGACTGGATTGTTCTTTCTTTTGTAGTTCTTTTAGGTGTAAGGTTAGGGTTTTTGCTTAAAATCTTTGTACTGTTTGATGTACACATTTATTGCTGTAATATTTCCTCAGTACGGCTTTTGCAGTATCGTACAGGTTTTGATATGATGTGTCTTTGTTTTTGTTGTGGTCTAGAAATTTTTTGTTCCCTGTGAAATTTCTTCTTAGACCCATAGGTCATTCAGGAGCAGTTGTTTAATTTCCATGTATTTGTATAAAGTCCTAAATTTCACCTGTTATTAATTTCTAGTTTTAATGCATTGTGGTCTGAGAAGATACTCGAGATGTTTTCAATTTTTTTGAAGTTATTGAGACTTGATTTGTTACCTAACGTGGTCTATCTTGGAGAATGTTCTATGTGCTGATGAGAGGAATGTATTTTCTTTAGTTGTTTGATGAAATGTTCCTTAGAATTTGGCCAGGACCAATTGGTCTAAAGTTTAGTTTAAATCTGATGTTTCTCTGTTGATTTGTTGCCTGATGATATGTCCAATGCTGAGAGAGGGGTGTTCAGGTCCCTCACTATTATTGTACTGGGGACTATCTCTTTTTTAGGTCTAATAGTGTTTGCTTTATATATCTGGTTGCTCCAGTGTTGGGTGCATATATATTTATGATTGTTATGTCTCTTCAGTGGTTAGATGCCTTTATCATTATATAATGGCCTTCTTTGTCTCTTTATATGGTTTTTAGTTTAATGTCTATTTTATCCAATGTAAGAATAGCTATCTCTGCTTTTTTTTTTTTTTTTTTTTTTTGCATTTGTGTGGTATATTTTTTTCCATCCCTTCAACATTAGTCTGTATACATATTTACAAGTGAGGTGAGTCTCTTGAAGACAGGATATAGTCAGTTCTAGCTTTTTGATCCAATCCATCAGTCTGTGTCATTTGATTGGGGAGTTTTATCCATTTACATTTGGGTTGTTATTGAGAGGTAATGTCTTCTTCCTGGTGATTTATGGTTTTTTGTTTAGATATTTTAAGTATCTTTTGTTCCTTTCTTCCCCTTTAATTTATATCTTCAATGTTTGTTGGTTTTTATTTAGGTGGTAAGATTTAGTTCCATTTTTCTTTCTCATTTGCATTTGTGTTTTACTAGTGGGTTTTGTTCTTCCTTGTGTAATCATGGTAGTGATTATTGATTTTCAGATTCCAGATGCAAGACACCCCTGAAAATTTCTTGCAGGACTTGTCATGTGGTGTTGAACTCCCACAGTTTTTGTTTGTCTGGAAAGTTTGCTATTTCTCCCTCATTTCTGAAGGATAGCCTTGCTGGGTATAGTATTCTTGGATGGCAGTTTTATTCTTTTAGTATTTTGAATATGTCATCTCATTTTCTTCTTACCTGTAGTTTCAGTTGAGAAGTCTGCTGTTAGTCTGATGGGGACTCCTTTGTAAGTGACTTGATGCTTTTCTCTTGCTGCTTTTAGGATTCCCTCTTTGTCTTTGAGGTTTGCCAGTTTTCTATAATGTGTCTCAGAGAGGATCTTTTTGGATTGAATCTGTTTGGAGATCTTTGAGGTTCCTGGATCTGAAGGTCTGTGTCTCTCCCTCTACCAGTGAAATTTTCCATTATTATTTCATTGAATAGATTTTCAGTGCCCTTATCTTTCTTCCCCTTCAGGAACACCCATGATTTGGATGTTTGTGCACTTAAGGTTGTCTGCTAGCTCTCTTAGATATTCTTCATTTTTAAAATTTCTCTTACCCTGTTTTTTTGGTCTGCCTGGATTATTTCATAAAGACCATCTTCAAGTTCGGAAATCCTTTCTTCTGCTCATTCTAATCTGCTGCTTAAGCTCTCACTTGTGTTTTTTATTTCATTGCATCCATTTTCAATTCCATGAGTTCTTATACATTCTTTTAAATGTTTTCATATCTTTATAAATTTCCCCTTTCATATCCTGGATATTTTTTTCTTGTTTTATTGTGTCATCTTACAGAGTCCTCTGTTATCTCACTGAGTTTCCTTAAGATAGTTGGAATTCCTTTTTCAGTTATTTCAAGGGTTTCCTGATCTGTAGGGTCTGGTACTTGAGGGTTACTGTATGTTTTTGGCAGTGTCATATTTTCTGGCTTTTTTAAATTTCTAGTATCTCTATATTGATTTCTGCTCATCTGGCAGATCAGTTGCTTCTTCTATTACTCTGGGGTGGACTTTGAGAAGTAAGATTTCTTCCTCTGTTTCCAGGCTCCTCAAGTGATTCTCCTCATATCAGTAAAGTCAAATATGCATTGACCCCCTGCACGGTGGTTGTGGATATTACTAAGGCAGCAAGCTGTCCTTGAAGGAGTAGTAGCTGTGGTAGTAGCTATTGTGGACCACCTCCATAGAAGCTATGCAATGCCTCATAGTTGTGGCATGGGGTCTTGCCTTCTGCACAAATGGGGCAGTGCTGGGTGGTGGATGGCCAGGTTTCCTACCTGCCTAGTGCCTCCATGGTGGTGGTGGTGCAGGGTCTTGCCTTCTGCATAAGCAGGTTGGGTCTAGGCCAGTGGATGGCTGGTTCTACTGGCCTGGGGCCTCTCCAATGGTGATGGTCTTTCAAGAAATATTTTGATTTCCTTCTTAATCTCTTTGACTGTTCTTCTTTGGTCATTCAGGAGCATTTTGTTTACATTTATGTATTGTGTAGTTTCAAAACTTATTATTGATTTCTAGGGTTTTTTTCCATTATTGTCAGAAAAAATACTTGATATGATTTTGATTTTTTTTGAATGAGTTGAGACTTATTTTGTGGCCAAACCTGGAGAATATTCCAAATGCTGATGAAAAAAATGTATATTCTGCAGCTGTCAGATGAAATGCTTGGTAAATGTCTGTAGGTCTAACTGGCCTATGGAGCCATTAAAATCTCGTATTTCTTTGTTGATATTATTTCTTGATGATCTGTACAATGCTGAGAATGTGTTGCTAAAATCCACTATTATTGTATTGGTGTCTATCTCTTCCTTTAGATATGGTAATATTTTCTTTATATATCTGGGTGCTCTGGTGTTGGGTGCATATATATTTATAATTGCTATATATCCTCTTGTTGTATCGATCCCTTTACCATTATATAATGCTGTTCTTTGTCTCTTAGTACAGATTTTGATTTAAAGTCTGCTTTATCTGATACAAGTATAGGTACCCCTGTATGCTTTTGTTTTCTATTTGCATGGAATGTCTTTTTCCATCCCTTCTCTTTCAGTCTATGTGAATCTGTAGGTAAGGTGTATTTCTTATTGGCAGTATATGGGTAGGTCATGTTTTTTTGTTTTTGTTTTTTTTTAAAATCCATTCAGCCAGTCTATATCATTTAATTGGGGCATTTAATTTGTTTCCACTCAAGTTTATTTGTAGAGGGTTAGAAATCTTGATCCTCATTTGATTTTTAGAATAGGGTTTTTAGGTAATGCATGTATGGGGCAAAAGCCCACAACTACCTGGGCGACAGCCCATCTAATTAACTCTAATCACTGTTTAGGTATGGGGTTGTATACTTTAATGATTTTAGAGCTAATGGGTGGTTGACGTACTGACCCTGTTAAGAGATTTTAAATAATTGCTGTAGGGAAAAATGTGAAAAATGTTCGCTATGGGCAAGCTGTTTGCTGATGGAAACTTTAGAGACAATTATACTTAGATTTAAATGATGTTACTAGTTTCCATTGTTTAAGTTATACTTAACCATAGAAAACTTTTGTCACATTTTCCATGTCCTTGTGTGCTTCTGAAATGATTGAATCAACTGATTTTTCTTATGAAACTTCCTTGTCTTTATGATAAATAATAGAAGCTAACTTTGAATTAGGGCTGTACCCAGTTTTCTCCTTCTAACAGAGGAGTTGTTGAGGTGCAGTCCCTTTGGGCTTCTCATTGCATTCATGTTGCTTTGAGTAATCCTTTTTTTCATCTCCATTACACAGCAAGAAGTGTAACACTTATTATTGATATGTGAGGTCTTACTCCTGTCATTTTGTTGGTTGTTTTCTGATTGTTTTGTGTATCCTTGGTTTCTTTCTTCTTCTTCTTCTTTTGTTTATCCTTGCAGTTTGATGTTTTTCACACTTACCTGAATTTTAAGTGAGAAGTAAGACTTCATTTTGTTTAATCCATTGTATTTTGCAGTCTCTTTGTTACATCGATCATATTATGTATCCTAACTGACACAGAATTTGGTACCAGACTTTGGGCAGTGCTGTAGCATTTAGCATATGAATGGCCTGGAGAGAGAACACAAATGGTGCAGGCTAGAAAGCCAGTAAACCTCGTTATGTTATGGCAAAATATTTGTTAATATTTCTAGTGATACCTTGTAAGCCAGACAACATGCTAACAGAGCCTTTAACTGTAGTGGTACTGGTTGAAGAATCTCATGTTGGTATGCGTTAGCTGCTTCTTGCCACTTACAGGTTTGTCTTAAAGATATGAACTTAAACTGATTATAAGTGATGTCTTTGAAGAGGCAGCTTCAGCACGAGGTAAGCATGTAGCCCCCAAGCCTTTCTCAAGCATGTCCTCTTAAGAATTTTCTTTTTTTTTTTTTTTTACCATTTAAAGTCTTTTATTAGTCACCGCAAAATACCAAACATTGTTTGTGCGTACATATGTAAACGTGTTTTAAATGTACTGGAAGAATTGACATCAAGTTCACGAGTGTGATTGATTACCTCTGGGCATGGAGACTATGCGTGCCTCACCTTTACTTGAGAGGTTTCATTTCTTCTGTAGAAACGATTGTGACAAAATTTCAACAATTGCCACTTTTGGGTGGTGGCTAGGCACGTGTTCATTATATACATCTTTGAGCTCTTTTGTATTTTCAAAACTCTTAAGAATTTTCAGTCAGATAGTTTATTTTTCCCAGCAAGATGGCTGACTAGAGGTGGCCTGCCCTTACCTCTAATGCAAAAAAAAAAAAAAAAAAAAAAAAAGTCCAAGGCAACAAGTAGATAGTCACTGGTAGAACAGAGTGTCTAGAATAATTTCCAGTCAGGCAGTAGTAGCCATCTCAGCCCAGGTGTACAAGGTAGTGATTTAATATATGTATACATTGTGAAATGATTACCACAATCAAGTTAATTAACATATCCATTACTTTACACAGTTACTTTTTCTGTGTGGTGAGAATACTTAAGAAGTACTCTTTTTAGCAAATTTCAGGTATATAATACTTTATTGACTGTAGTTACCATGCTGTATATTAGGTCTTCAGAATTTATCTTATAACTAAAAGTTTGTACACTTTGACCAGCTTCACCTATCTCTCCCACCCCCTGGCTCCTTGTATCTACCATTCTACACTGTTTCTGTGCATTCAAATTGTTTTTGGATTCCACATGTAAGTGAAATCATACAGTATTTATATTTTCATGTCTGGCTTATTTCACTTAGCATAATCATAATGTCCTCAAAGTTGATCCATGTTGTCGCAAATGGCAAGATTTCCTTCTTTTTTAGGGCTGAATAATATCCATTGTGCATGTGAATATATGATCTTATGATTTCTTTATCCATTCATCAAAGAACACTTGCGTATTTTCCATGTCTTGGCTATTGTAAATAATGCTGCAGTGAACATAAGAGTGCAGGTATCTCTGTGAGATACTGATTTTGTTTCCTTCCGATATATACACAAAGGTGGGATTGCTGGATTATATGGTAGTTTTCTTTATAATATTTTGAGAAACCTCCATACTGGTCTCTGTAATTGCTGTGACAATTTAGAGTCTCACTAACACTGCACAAGCATTCCTTTTTATTCACATCCTCCTTGACACTTGTTATCTATTGTCTTTTTGATAATAGCTATTAACAGGTGTGAGATGATATCTTATTGTGATTTTGATTTGCATTTTCCTGATGATTAGGTATGTTGAGCATCTTTTCATGTACCTGTCGGTCATTTCTATGTCTTTTTTTTAGAAATATCTGTCATACCCTTTCCCGATTTTTAAATCATATTATTTAATTTTGCTATTGAGCTGTATGACTTTTTATATACAGTATTTTTAATATTAACTCCTCATATGATACAAGGCTTACTAATATTTTCTCTCATTCCATATGTTGTATTTTCATTTTCTTGATTTTTTTTCCTTTGTTCTGCAGAAGCTTTTAGTTTGATGCAGTACCACATATTTATTTTTGCTCTTGTTGCTTGTGCTTTTGTTTCATATCCAAAAGATCATTAAGAAGCTTTCCACATATGACTTCCAAGAGTTTTATGATTTTAGGTCTTACATTAACATCTTTTTTGTTTTCATTTCTAGTTGACTTTTGCAAGTGGTGTAAGATAGAGGTCCAATTTCATCTTTCTTTCTTTTTTTTTTGCATGTGGATATCCATTTTTTCCAATACTATTTATTGAGCAGACTATCTTTTTGCCATTGTGTATTCTTGGCGCTCATCAAATATTAGTTGATAATATATGTGTGGGATTATTTCTGGGGTCTCAATTCTGTTCCATTGGCATATGTGTTTATACCAGTACCACATTATTTTTATTGCTATAGCCTTGTAATATAGTTTGAAATCAGAAAATGCGATGCCTCCAGCTTTGTTTTTCTTTTTAAAGATTGCTTTAGCTATTTGGGATCTTTCATGGTTTCACATGTATTTTGGAATTTTTTTTCTATCATTGTGAGAAATGTCATTGAAATTTTTATTGGGGTTGCACTAAATCTATATATCATTTGAGGTAGTATGGACATGGTAACAATTCTTCCAATCCATGAACACAGTATGTCTTTTTATTTATGTGTGTCTTCTTCAATTTCGTTTATCAATGTTTTATAATTTTCAGTGTACAGATTTTTCAAATCCTTGGTTAAATTTATTCCTAAGAATTTTATTCTTTTGGTACTATTTAAATGGGATTGTTTTCTTTATTTCTCTTCAGGTAATTTATTGTTAATGTGTTTTATGTACATTGATTTGTATTCTACAACTTTAATAAATTTGTTTTTATTTCAAATAGGTTTTTGGGGAGTAGAGTTTTCTGTATCCCAGTTCATGTTATCTGCAGAGACAATTTAACTTTGTCCTTTCTAATTTGGATGCCATTTATTTCTTTTCCTTACCCTATTGCTCTGGCTAAGACTTCTAGTACTGTGTTTAATAGAAGTGGTGAGAGTGGGCACCCTTGTTTTGTTTCTGTTCTTAGAGGAAAGCTTTCAGCTTTTCATGGTTGAGTGTTGAGGTTTTCTTCATGAAGAGATGTTGAATTTTGTCAAATGTGTTTTCCGCATCTGTTGATATAATCATATGATTCTTATCCTTCATTCTGTTAATGTGATGTATCACATCTATTGATTTACATATATTGAACCATCCATGCATCCTATGGATAAATCTCACTTGATTGTGGTGTATTGTTCTTTTAATGTACTGTTGAATTCAGTTTGATAGTATTTTATTGAGAAATTTTAGATGCATGTTTATTGGGGATTTCGACCTATAATTTTCTTTCTTTCTTTCTTTCTTTCTTTCTTTCTTTCTTTCTTTCTTTCTTTCTTTCTTTCTTTCTTTCTTTCTTTCTTTCTTTCTTTCTTTCTTTCTTTCTTTCTTTCTTTCTTTCTTTCTTTCTTTCTTTCTTTCTTTCTTTCTTTCTTTCTTTCTTTCTTTCTTTCTTTCTTTCTTTCTTTCTTTCTTTCTTTCTTTCTTTCTTTCTTTCTTTCTTTCTTTCTTTCTTTCTTTCTTTCTTTCTTTCTTTCTTTCTTTCTTTCTTTCTTTCTTTCTTTCTTTCTTTCTTTCTTTCTTTCTTTCTTTCTTTCTTTCTTTCTTTCTTTCTTTCTTTCTTTCTTTCTTTCTTTCTTTCTTTCTTTCTTTCTTTCTTTCTTTCTTTCTTTCTTTCTTTCTTTCTTTCTTTCTTTCTTTCTTTCTTTCTTTCTTTCTTTCTTTCTTTCTTTCTTTCTTTCTTTCTTTCTTTCTTTCTTTCTTTCTTTCTTTCTTTCTTTCTTTCTTTCTTTCTTTCTTTCTTTCTTTCTTTCTTTCTTTCTTT
>NW_007734935.1:44058-45614 GCF_000696425.1 Galeopterus variegatus
CTCTCTCTCTCTCTCTCTCTCTCTCTCTCTCTCTCTCTCTCTCTCTCTCTCTCTCTCTCTCTCTTTTCTTTTCTTTTCAGTTGTTGTACTATTGTCTGGTTTTGGTATCAGCATAATGCTGGTCTCATAAAATGAGTATGGAAGTCTTCCAACTTCTTCAATTTTTTGAATGAATTTGTGTTGGATTGGCATTCATACTATTTAAATGTTTTGTACAATTCACTCATGAAGCCATCTGTTCCTGGTCTTTCTTTTCTTGGGAGTTTTATGATTATTGATTCAATCTTCTTACTCACTGTGGGTCTGTTCAGATTTTCCATTTCTTCATGATTTAATCTTTGTAAGTTATATGTTTTTAGGAATTCCCCCATTTCTTAAGGGTTATTGAATTTGTTGGCATATAATTGTACATACTATTCTCCTATGATTCTTTGTATTTATGTGGTGATTGTAATGTCTTCTCTTTTATTTATAATTTCATATATTGGAGTTTTCTCTCTCTTTCTTGGTTAATATAGGTAAAGATTTTACCATTTAGTTTATCTTTTTTTTTCTTTAAATTTTATTTTATTTTGTCAATATACAATGTGGTAGATTATTGTGGCCCATTACCAAAACCTCCCTCCCTCCTCTCTCTCCCCACTTGCTTCCAACAACCTCCTTTCTATTCGCTTGTTGTATCAACTTCAAGGAATTGTAATTGTTGTGTCTTCTTCCCTCCCCCCAGGTTGTTTGTGTATTTATTTATTTATTTTTAGCTCCCACAAATTAAGTGAGAACATGTGATATTTCTCTTTCTGTGCCTGACTTTTTTCACTTAATATAATTATCTCTAGGTCCATCCATGTCATTGCAAATGGCAGTATTTCATTCTTTTTTTATAGTAGAGTAGTATTCCATTGTGTAGACAAACCACATTTTCAGTATCCACTCATCTGATGAGGGGACATTTAGGCTGGTTCTAACTCTTAACTATTGTAAAGAGTGCTGCGATGAGCATTGGGGAACAGGTATACCTTCAACTTGAAGACTTCCATTCCTCTGGGTATATTCCTAGCAGTGGGATAGCTGGGTTATATGGTAGATCTATCTGCAACTGTTTGAGGAAACTCCATGCCATTTTCCATAGAGGCTGCACCATTTTGCAGTCCCACCAACAATGTATGAGAGTTCCTTTTTCTCCGCAACCTCGCCAGCATTTATTGTTCACAATCTTTTGGATATTAGCGATCCTAACTGGGATGAGATGGTATCTCACTGTGGTTTTGATTTGCATTTCCCGAATGCTCAGTGATGTTGAGCATTTTTTCATATGCCTGTTGGCCTTTCATATATCTTCCTTTGAGAAATGCCTACTTAGCTCTTTTGCCCATATTTTAATTGGGTTGCTTGTTTTTTTCTTGTAAGGTTGTTTGAGTTCCTTGTATATTCTGGATATTAATCCTTTGTCAGATGTATATTTCGCAAATATTTTCTCCCACTCTGTTGGTTGTCTTTTAACACTGTTAATTGTTTCTTTTGCTGTGCAGAAGCTCTTTAGTTTGATTTAATCCCAT
>NW_007734935.1:46614-52144 GCF_000696425.1 Galeopterus variegatus
TTATAGAGATTTTTCACATCCTTGGTTAGCTCATTTCCTAGGTATTTTATTTTTTTGGTGGCTATTGTAAATGGGCAAGCTTTCTTGATTTCTCATTCTATATGTTCACTGTTGGAGAAAAGAAATGCTACTGATTTTTGTGTGTTGACTTTGTATCCTGCTACTGTGCTTAAATCATTTATCAATTCCAAGAGTTTTTTTGTAGAGGTTTTAGGCTGTTCGATATATAGAATATTGACAGTGGGTTTGTCATATATGGCTTTAATTGTGTTGAGATACTTTCCTTCTATACCCATTTTATAGAAAGTCTTTATCATGAACGAATGTTGAGTTTTATCAAATTGCTTTCTCAGCGTCTATAGAGATGGCCTATGGATTTTGTCTTGGTTTTGTTGATGTATCACATATATTGATTTGTGTATGTTGAACCAATCTTGCATCCCTGGGATGAATCCCACTTAACCATGGTGTATAATTTTATGTATGTGTTGCTGTATTCTATTAGCTACTATTTTATTGAGATATTTTGCATCTATGTTCATCAAAGATATTGGCATGTAGTTTTCTTATTTCGTTGTATCTTGTCTGGTATTGGTTTCAGTGTGATGTTTGCCTCATAGAATGAGTTTGGGAGAATGGCCTCTGTTTCAATTTTTTGGTATAGTTTGTAGAGAATTGGTATTAATTCTTCTTTTAAGGTTTGGTCGAATTCTGTACTGAAGCCATCCAGTCCTGGACTTTTTTTGGTAGAGAAACTGATGATTACTGCTTCAATCTCTTTGATTATTATTGGTCTGTTCAGATTTTCTATATCTTCTTGGCTCAGTCTTGGTAGTTTGTGTATGTCCAGAAATTTATCTATTTTCTCCTGATTTTCAATTTTTTTGTCATATAATTGCTTTTAATAGTCTCTGATGATTCCTTGGGTTTCTGAGGTATCAGTTTTAATATCACCTTTTTATTTCTAAATTTTGTTATTTCTGTCTTCTCTCTTCTTTTTTTAGTTAGCCTTGCTAATGGCTTGTGAATTTTATTTATCTTCTCAAAAAACCAACTTTTGTTTCATTGATCTTTTGTATCATTTTATGGGTTTCTATTTCATTTATTTCTGCTTTGATCTTAATTATTTCTTTCCATCTACTAACTTTGAGTTTGGATTTTTCTTGTTTTTCTAGTTCTTTAAGGTGAAGTGGTAGGTTGTTTACTTGCCATTTTCCCATTCTTCTGAAGTAAGCATTTAATGCAATAAATATTCCCCTTAGTACTGCTTTTGCTGTATTCCACAGGTTTTGGTATGATGTGTCCATTATTTTTGTTAGTTTCAATAAATTTTTTGATTTCCTATTCAATTTCTTCCTGGACCCATGTCATTAAGTAGAATGATGTTTAATGTCCATGTATTTGTATAGTTTCCAGAGTTTCATTTGCTATTGATTTCTAGTTTAATGTGCTTTGAAAAAAATACATGGAATAATTCCAATTTTTTTGAATTTGTTGAGACTTGATTTGTGACCTAACATGTCTATCCTGGAGAATGTTCCATGTGCTGACGAGAAGAATGACTATTCTGAGGTTGTTGGATGGAATGTTCTGTAGATACCTGCCAAGTCCAATTGGTCTAAAGTGTTGTTTAGATCTTGCATTTCTCTATTGATTTTTTGCCTAGATGATCTGTCCAACGATGCGAGTGAGGTTCTTGGGTCCCCTCTTATAATGGTTTTAGTGTCTGTCTCTTTCTTTAGGTCTAATAGTGTTTGTTTTATAAATCTGCTGCTCTGATGTTGGGTGCATGTATGTATATATGATTGTTATGTCTTCTTGCAGGATAGGTCCTTTTATCATTATATGGTGGCCTTTTAAAAAATCTTTTTCTGGTTTTTGGTTTAAAACCTATTTTATCTGATGTAAGAATAGCTACTCCAGCTCTTTTTTCATTTCTATTCGCATGGTATATCTGTTTCCATCCTTTCACTCTTAGTCTATGTATGTCTTTAGAGGTGAGGTGAGTCTCTTGAAGGCAGCATATTGTTGGGTCCATCTTTTTAATCCAGTCAGTCTGCATCTTTTGAGTGGGGAATTTAATCCTTTTACATTGAGTTATTATTGAAAGGTGTTGATTTACTCCTGGAATTTTACTGATTTTTGTTGGGATGTTTTAATATCTTTTGTTCCTTTCTTTCTGATTTCCTGTTTGTCTTCTCTGTTTGTTGGTTTCTTGATAAGGTAGGTAAACTTATTTTTTCTTTATTGTTGGCATTTTTATTTTACTGGTGTGTTTTGTTCTTTCTTCAGTGTTTATGGTAGTGATGGTTGTTTTTCAGGTACCAGACCCAGTACTCCCTTGAGTATTTCTTGTAAGGCTGGTTGTGTGGTAGCGAACTCTCACAGTTCTTGTTTGTCTGGGAAATATACTATTTGTCCTTCATTTCAGGAGGATAGTTTTGCTGAATAAAATATTCTTGGCTGGCAATTTTTGTCTTTTAGCATTTTGAATATATCTTCTCATTCTCTTCTGGCTTTTAGGGGTTCTGATGAAAAGTCTGATAGAGGCTCTGTTATAGGTGATTGACACTTCTCTCTTGCAGCTTTTAAGATTCTTTCTTTGTCTTTGAGATTTGCCAGTTTGACGATAGCATGCATTGTAGAGAACTTTTTTGAGTTGAATATGTTTGGGGATTTTTGAGCCTCCTGAATCTGAAGATCTGTATCTCTTCCTATACCTGGGACATTTTCTGTCATTATTTTGTTGAATCTATTTTCAATGCCATTTCCTTTTTCCTCCCCTTCTGGAATACCAATGATTTGGATATTTGAATGGTTACACTTGTCTGTTATCTCTCTTAGATTTTCTTCAAGTTTTTAATTCTTTTTTTTCTTTTTGGCCACCTGTTTTATTTTGAACAGGCCATCTTCAAGGTCAGAAATTCTCTCTTCTGCTTGTTCTAGCCTCTCTCTGTTGTGTTTTATATTTCATTGAATGAATCCTTCAGCTCCACAAGCTCTGCTACATTCTTTTCCATGGCATTGATTTATTTGTACATTTCCTCTTTCAGGTCCTGAATACTTTTTCTCATTTTGTTGTGTTGCCTAACTGAGTCTTCTTTTATCTCATTGAATTTCCTTAGAATCGTTGCTTAAAATTCCTTTTCAGGGCTGGCCTGGTGGCGCACTGCTACAATGCGCTGCTTGGGAGCGTGGCAGTGCTCCCCTCACATACAGACCGGCCGCTCACTGGCTGAGCGAGGTGCGGGCGCAACACCGAGGGTTGCAATCCCGTTGCCGGTCCCAGTCCGGTATGGGCGCGACACTGAGGGTTGTGATCCATTGCCGGTCACGAAAAAAGACAAAAAGGAAAAAAAAAATCCTTTTCAGTCATTTCAAGGCCTTCCTGTTCTACAGGATCTAGTACTTGAGTGTTATTATATTCCTTTGGTTGTGTCATACTTTCTTGGTTTTTCATATTTCTAGTATCTCTCCTTTGGTGTTTAGTCATTGTAGCAGAGGCTTTCGTGGTCCACTTGTTCCACCCTGTTGTCTGCAGCAGTAGCAGAGAGTTTTGCTGATGCTCAGCTGCCTGTGGCTACCTCGGGGTCTGGGGGTCAGTGTTTGGGCCTCTTGGGTCGGGGAATCACCTGGCCTGGATTCTGTAGAGGGTGCCAGTCTGGAGCTGCTGCCTTGCTGCCTTGGAGACTGGGGTTGGCAGGTCAGATCAGGAAAAGGTTTTCCAATTAATGGTGCTGGGTCCATTGAATATGCATGTGAAAAAATGGCACAAAAATCAGTTGTGTGCATTGTATACCTAAAGGTGAAAGGTAAAAATGTAAAGATTTTAAAAATATTATTTATTATAAGCACATTATTGATACATGTCTTGATTTTTCTTTATGCCCTTTACCCAACCTATCCCTCTCCAACTGCCCCCCACCTCACCCCCATCTCTAGTATTCTGAAAGTTCAGGGAATTGTTTCGGTCTTGTCATTCTATCTTTCCACACAGTTATAAGTGAGAGCATGTCCTAAAAACAGACAGTCAGATCAATGGTACAGAACAGAACACCCAGAAATCAACCCACAGACTTATAGCCAGCTGATCTTCGGCAAAGGCAACAGGAACATAAATTGGGGGAAAGACTGCATATTCAATAAATGGTGCTGGGAAAATTGGACTTCTGTATGTAGAAGAATTAAACTGGGGCTTCCTGTCAAGATGGCAGTATAGATGGTCCCCAGCATCACTCTCTCCCACAAATCAACAAATTTACAACTATAAAAATGTAACAACAGCCAAGCTGGGGTCACTGGAGCTCAGGTGAAGAGGAGGAGAGACCTATGAAGGTGGGAGAAACCATGAAGAGAGAAAGAAAAAACTGCTCTCAGCGTTTTGGGCTGCAGCCACTTTAATGCTGGAGCACATGGAGCAGGAGCCAGCAGAAGCCACAGCTGTGCCCTTTAGATGGAATTACTTGGAGGCAGAAGGGGAGAAGAGGACTTTGGTGGCCCCTAGGACCGCAAGACCACTAACAGGGTTCCCGTGGACCCACGCAGGAGTGAGGAGCCAGAACAGCTGAAAAAGGGGAGCCACTCAGAGGCTGGTGAGTCATCACAAGGGACTGGTGCACGGCCCATGCCATGGGAAGTGTTTGGAGCACGGGCGGTGGGGGAGACAGGCCTACTGTGACAACACTGGGACACAGCAAGGACAGCCAATCCACCCCCCAATCAGTGCAGGACCACTCAGAGGAGACTGGTCGGGAATGCAGAATTGCATGGGGTGCTGTTCAATGAAGAAACTCAGGCCTAGATGAGAGTTTCTACACAACCCAGGTGCACTGAGTATCTGGAGAGCCAGAAGTACCTATAAGGTCAACCATTAAACCCTGAGTTGCACAAAAAGTCTTCCCTAGGGAAACAGCAGCAACGCAGCAATTTACCTCAACCACACAGCTCAAGTACTGGTTCCCACAGGAAGTTCCCCTGGGTTAGAAGCAAGCAAAGGACAGAAACTTAGTTCCAGCCCAAGCACCCCATGCCAATGCCCTGGGTCCTACACAGGGACCTGGGGTATGGAGCTGGGGACCGGACCCCCTCCCACAACTGGGCACCCTGTGCCAGCACCTTGGGGCCTGCCCTGGCACCTGGGTCATGGAGACAGGAACCGGTCCCCCCTCCCACAACCAGGCACACTGCGCTAGTGCCTCAGGGCCTGCCCTGGCAACTGGGTAATGGAGAAGGGAACCCGCCCCCCCTCCGACAACCAGGCACCCTGTGCTAGTGCCTCAGGGCATGCCTAGGGACCCAGGGTAAGGAGCTGGTGACTGGCCCCCCCTCCCACAACCAGGCACACCTTGCCAGCACCTCAGGACCCACTCGGGGACCTGGGGCATTGAACCAGGGATTGGACACTCTCCACAACCAGGCACACGGCGAGCACCACGGAGCAGGCCAAAAACATCTCCTCCATGTGGGGAATGTACTGAAGCCATCCAGTCCTGGACTTTTTTTGGTAGAGAAACTGATGATTACTGCTTCA
>NW_007734935.1:52693-68815 GCF_000696425.1 Galeopterus variegatus
CTTGGCTCAGTCTTGGTAGTTTGTGTATGTCCAGAAATTTATCTATTTTCTCCTGATTTTCTCCTGTGTGGGTGGTCCATCACAGCTACCACGATAACCATGGCTGCCATGAAGGTGGCTAGATGCCACAACCACCATGCAGATGGTCTGCCAACCATTGGAGTGAGATGACACAAGGGGAGTCACCGGCAGAGATAAAGAAAGGAGGAGGATGTCTGTCTCCACAGAGCCCATTTCATAGTGATGGAAGAGATATCTGCTCTATGATAGTATTGGGGGACCTGATCACACCTCTCAGCATTGGACAGATCATTTAGGCAGCAAATCAACAAAGTAACCATTATTCTTTCAGAGGGAGAGAAGAAATCGAGGGTGATTGGGGTGGGGGGAGACAAAGGGGGATGGGGAGGGATTGGACAAGAGACATAAAGAATAATTACAATTTGTAACAATACATATGCTAGTAATATTGATTTGATCAACATATCTCAATGTTGAACCCCCAAAATATGCATAATCAATTCTGATTTAATAAAAATTAAAAAAAAAATTCATGGAAAAAAAAAAGTAGAAGAATTAAACTGGACTTGCATCTCTCGCCATATACCAAAATCAACTCAAAATGGGTTAATGATTTAAGTATAAGACTTGAACCTCTAAAATTACTTAAGGAAAACATAGGGGAAACACTCCAGGAAGTGGACTGGGCAAAAACTTTATGAATAAGACCCCAAAAGCAAAGGCAACAACAACAAAAACTAAACAAATGGGACTATGTCAAGTTCAAAAGCTTTTACACAGCAAAGGAAACAATCAACAGAGTGAAAAGACAACCTATGGAATGGGAGAATATATTTGCAAACTACGCATCCAACAAGGGATTAATATCCAGAATATATAAAGAACTCAAACAACTATACAGTAAAAAACCAAATAATCCAATTAAAAAATGGGCAAAGGAGATGAACAGACAATTTTCAAAGGAAGATATACAAATGGCCTACCAATATATGAAGAAATGCTCAACATTACTAGTCATCAGAGAAATGCAAACCAAAACTACATTGAGATATTATTTCACCCTAGTTAGACTGGCCATTATTAAAAAGAAGAAGAACAACAAATGCTGGCCAGGATGTGGGGAAAGGGGAACTCTTCTACACTGTTGGTGGGACTGTAAATTAGCACAGCCATTATGGAAAACAGTATGGAGTTTTCTCAAATAACTACAGATAGAGCTACCATATGATCCAACAATCCCACTACTGGGCATATATCCAAAAGAGTGGAAATCAACATGTTGAAGGGATACCTGCACTCCCATGTTCATTGCAGTTCTATTTACAATAGCCAGAATATGGAACCAACCTAAATGTCCATCATCAGAAGACTGGATAATGAAAATGTGGTATATCTACACAATGGAATACAACTCAGCTATAAAAAAGCATGAAATTCTGCCATTTGCAGCAACATGGATGAGTCTGGAGAAAATTATGTTAAGTGAAATTAGCAAGACAAGGAAAGAGAAAACTGCAAAATTTTCAGAAGATAATATAGAACAACTTTATGATTTCTTATATAATATAAAAAGTGCTAGACATAAAAATTGATAAATTGGATTACATTGCAATTAAGACATCAATAACAGGGTAAAAAAGCAAGATATAGGGTGTTAAAAGATATTTGCAGTAAATATAATTGACAATGATATATTCAGATTGTATAAAAACATCTCCTCCAAATCAATAAGGAACAGATAAGCAACCCAGTAGAAAAATGGGCAAAAGTCTAAAGGCACTTTGGAAAAGAGGATATCCAAATGGCCAGTAGACAAATAAAAAGTGTTAAACTTCCTTAGTTTTGAGTGAAATGCAAATTCAAACTACAAAGAGTTCTCTGACCATAATGAAACCAAGCTAGAAATCAATAACAGGAAGATAAAAGGAAAATCTTCAAACACCTGGAAATTAACAATACACTTACAATAACCCATGGGTCAAAGAGGAAGTCTTAAAGGGAATTTTAAAAATACTTAGAACTGAGTGAAAATGAAAATGCAACATTTTTGTGGTATGCAGTTTGTGGGACGCAGCTAAGCATTGCTGAGAGGGACATTTATAACATGAAATGCTTACATTGGAAAAGAGGAAAATATATCAAACCAATAACTTAGGTTCCTACTTCAAGGAACTAGGAATCAAGCAGCAGTATAAACCCAAGCAGAAGAAAAAAAAATAATGAAGATGAGAACAAAAATTAATAAAATAGAAAAAAAATTTAAAAATAAATTAAACAAAAAGTTTCTTCTTTGAAAAGATCAATAAGATTGACAAACATCTAGCAAGACTGATTAAAAAAAAGAAAGATGATACAAATTACCAATATCAGAAATGAGATATTACAGTAATTACAATATTATAGCCATTAAAAGGATATTAAGGGAAAGTGACAAAGAAGTTTATGTACATAAATTTGACAACTTAGATAAAATGGGCCAATTTCTCATAAACCACAAACTATCAAAACCCACCCAATATGGAATATATAATCTGAGCTGTATATAAAAATGCATATGACTATGTAACTTATGTGTTCATTTTAGATAAAGACTTAAAGGAAATAGGCAAAAATGAAAAATTATTGGGTTAGGGCATGGGTCAGCAAACATATTCTATAGAGTACCAAATAATATGCTTTGATGGCCATACAGTCTCTGTCACAACTACTTAACTCTGCTATTGTAGCCCTGAAGCAGCCATAGATGACATGTCCACAAAGGAACATGCTGTATTCTAATAAAACTTTATTTATGAACACTAAAAAAGAGTATATAATCTGAATAGACCTACAGATATTGAGTTCAAAATTTTTAAAAATATGAAAAAAAGAAATTTGTAGGTTCAAATAGTTTCACTAGGACACTATAAAAAACATCTAAAGAAGGATTTACACCAATTCTACATGGGATATGGAAGGCATTGTTTTTGCCTTCTTGCAGTTTACAGCAGAGCAGAAAAATAAATCATAAGTAAATAGTTATAAGTCTAATGAGTGTTAGGAATTATCTGTACACTCCCATGGCACCTTGTACTCCTAAATACTCACCCATCTAAACTAGAGAGGAATCAAATATTTTGGGGGGTAGGAATGGGGGAAGCATGGGGCTAGAGAGGAAGTACAGGGAAGGTGTTCCTAAGGAATGATATTTAAGTGGTATCTTACAGATGAATAGAGGTCAACCAGGTAAAAAATGAGGCAATATTTACAATAGCCAAAGTATGGAACCAACCTAAATGTCCATTGTTGGAAGACTGGATAAGGAAAATGTGGTATGTATACACAATGGAATACTACTTTGCCATAAAAAAGAATGAACTTCTGCCATTTGCAGCAACATGGATGAACCTGGAGAAAATTATATTAAGTGAAATAATTCAGATACAGAAAGAGAAAAAACACGTGTTTTCACTTGTAACTGAGTGCTAAGAAAGAAGGAAAGAAGGAAAGAAGGAAGGAAGAAAAGAAAAGACTACCATAATATGTTGAACTTTCAGAAGGAGAGAACAAAGCTAAGGATACTACAGATCAGGAGGAGGGATGGAAGAGGGTTGGGGAGTAATAGGTTGGGTGGTGGGCATGCAGAAAGATTATGATTTGTAATGATGAATATGCTAATAATAAAATAAATAAATAAAAAATAAATAAATGAGGCAATAATATTCAGATGAGAGAGAATATCGTGTTCACAGCTGTGTGACAGGAGAGGGCATGCTATGTTCAAGGAACCGAGGGAGATCTAATGTGGCTGGAGTGGAAAGAGGGAGGATGTGAGTGGAAATTTATAAAATTGGAAAGCTAAACTTGACTCGGTAGGTCAAGTTAAGTATTTGAGATGTTATCTAAAGGACATTTGGAGGCCATTTAAGCAGGAAAGAGATACAATTAAATGCCCTTTTAAAAAGATTGCTTTGGCTTCTGTGGAGAAGGATTGTAGGGGCATAAGAACAGATGTAAGATATAGGCTAGGGGTCTATTTCGTTAGGCCAGACTAGAGGTATTAGTTGACTGGGCCAGATTCATACCTGAATATATGAAGGGAGGAAGGTGAAATAAAAATATTTTGGAGATAGAATAATAGTACTTACAAAATGATTATCCATGGAGAATGATGGAGAGAGGAAATCAGGAAGACTTCTACATTTCTTTCTTTGCTTGAGAGTGCAGTGTTGCCATCAATGACATCATCCCCAGTATATGTAAAATGCCTGGCACAGTATCTGTTATATAAAAGGTGCTCTGGAAGTGTGAGCTCACTTATCCTTTAGTAATATCAAAAACAAAGCAAAAACTAAAGTCCAGCACTTCCATTCCCTGGACAGCAATTGCTTCAGTAAAGGGAATCTTGAGACAACCTCTGAGGCTCCTCCTCATTTTACTTAACTTAATTTCCATTACCCTTTCTCTTTTCCCTGGGAAAATCAACTGTTTCATGAGGGCTCTCCCAGAGTACAGCAAATCTTTCATCTGAGAAGGCATAGCCTCCTATGGCTTAAATGTGTCCCCCAAAAGTTTGTGTATTGGAAACTTAACTCCCATTGTAACCATGTTAAGAGGGTGGAAAATCCAATTACAGTATTTGAAAGGTGGGGCCTTTGAGAGGTGATTGGATCATGAGGACTGTACCCTCACGAATGGAGTAATCCATTTATGAATAATGAATTATCATGGGTATGGTTCTGATGGCTTTATAAGGAGAGTTGAGTGAGAAGGTTAGCTTACTCTTGCTCAGGCCATTCTCGCCATGTGACATCCTGTGTTGCTGTAGATAATCACCACCAAGAAGAAGGCCCTCACCAGATGTGCACCCTGGACTGTGGGCTTCCCAGCCTCCAAAACAGTAAGAAATAAATTTTATATTTTTATAAATTAGCCATTTTCAGGTATGCTGTTATAAGCAACAGAAATTGAATTAATACATAGCTCTTCCTGAGTGGAAGTGTCATCCTGAGGCAGATGGTAAATTGATGATCACCCATAGATGTAGCCTTGAGGGCCTCTACAGTACTCTGACATTTTTTGACTTGGGTCAAAAGATGTGGCCCCAGAAACCAGTCCTGACTGCCCATGTGGTTGCCTCAGTTCTGGAGTCCTTATGGCTGGTGAGGGATATTTGGCCAGAAGCTGGCCCTCTTCAGGGAAAACCACCACTCCTTTCCTCTTGGATGACTGCTCCTACACATAGAGGAAAAATGGCTTGAAAGGAGTCCAAAGTAGAGAAGGCCGAGAAAGGAATGCATGAAAAAGTGCTGTCTGGAAAGAAAGATGAAAGCAGAGAACACAATGGCCTGCCCTAGGGGCAGGGAAGGATGCTGGGTAACAGGATAAACAGACTTCAAGGAGAATAAGGGCAAGAGTAAACACAGATGTAGGGGGAAAAAAAAACAACTTATCTCTAGAAATTCATTTTCGGCTGTTCAAAATTGGAGCCCGGAAAGGCATGGCTGAAGGAATGCATGAAACCTAAGGACAAGCACTTTCTTTTGAGTGGGAAATATATTGGCTAGCTGTGTGATCTTAGAAAGATTTATCTCCCTTTCTGGACCTCAGGTTGCCCAATTCTAACATGAGAAGTTGGGACTAGAAAACTTCTAAGATCTGACAGTATATGACTCTAGATAAAGAGGAGGAATCAGTGACTTTATTAGACAATTGTCTTTGGCAGTAGAGAGAGTAGAGGGAAGAAGGATGCAGAACATTGAGGCCCCTTTCAACAGACATCCTGCATAAATCACATGGCACAACCCCTGGCAAGTAAATGTAAGATTTACTTGGGCAACCACCAGTGGACTCCTGGGTTTTCTCTGAGTACACCCCAAACCTGGGTTTTGGCTCTGGCGACAGGGCCTGTCCAGATGCCTTGTAACTCATTTCTCATATCTGGCTGGTCTGGATGCTTTGCTTACTTAACTGATCACTAATGTATTCACTAGAAGATACACAAAAGGATAATTTTGAAAATATCAATAATTTGTCCTAGATAACCAAGAAGGAACATGTAAGCCTAATACATCACTTTAACAGTATCATTTAGTTAGAAGAGGAAAAGGACCTGTGGGTGGGATCTTGTTAAAACAGATTTGAATTTAATATAAGGAAGAACATTGTTTTAGTCCATTTGTGCTGCTATAACAAATACCTAAGACTGGATAATTTATAAAGAACCTAAATTTATTTTTTCTCAGTTTTGGAAGCTAGAGAGTTTAAGATTAAGGTGCCAACAGATTGAATTTTCTGGTGAGAGCTGATGATTCCAAGATGGTACCTTATTGCTGCATCCTCCAGAGGGGAGGAATACTGTCTTCACAGGACAGAAGGTGGAAGATGCAAAGCAGAAGGGTAAAAGGGCCAAACACTGTGTGAAGCGTCTTTTATAAGGGCCTGAATGCCATTCACAAGGGAGGAGCCCTCATGGCCTAATTACCTCTTAAAGGAACCTCCTCTAAATACCATTACATTGGCAATACCTGAATTTTGGAGGGGACACATTCAAACCAGTGCACTGTCTCAGGGTGGGAATTGGGTCCATCACCACACGTGACCATAGAATAAGTTTTGGAAGGTAAATTTATACCTTTTATAGTATTTTCTTTTTTTTTCAGGTTTTATTTGTTAGGCAGTTTTAAGTTGCAAGGAAAATGAATACCTCGATTAGTTTAGGTCATGTCTTGTCATGTAAAGGTGCCTTGGGGTATGTGGAAGCTGTGGTAGTGAAGCAGAATTGTGTGACTTCAGGGAAAATGAGAATAATGACTTAGCATCATTCAAGATATAATCACTGTTCTAGTGACCCAGGTATCCATTTGGCCTTATGAAGAATATGTCCATTTCTCCCTACTGCCTTCTCTATGTACATGTTATGGTTAGCCTTTCAAAGTGAGGAAGAGGATCCAATTGATTTGGTTTGTCACTGGGCTTCACATAGGCTTTGTTAGAGCTGGCCAATAAGCTCAGTTGGTTAGAGCAGAGTGTTATAACACCAAGGTCATGTGTTCGGATTCCTGTACTGGCCAACCACAAAAAAAAAAAAAAAAAAAAAACCCATGCTCACCCCTCGGTCCTCCGGGCTTCCTGCGCTCCAACACCTGGGCCTCGTCCCTGCGCATCGTCCCTGTGGCACCGCCCGCCACCTGACCTTTACGGGATGGGGCAGCTCCCCCTCACTGGTCCCCTCACCACTGAGACCTCCGATAACTTCGTATAATGTATGCTATACGAAGTTATTACGACAGGATTTGTCACACAGGCTTCTGACTCCTTCCTATATAGCCTTCAGACCAGAGGGATCTTGAAGCCCATGGATAACTTTAGAATGCCCATAGACTCCCTGAAATCCTTGGAAAAGAATAATCAATATGCAGTTTTCTCAGGAGGAAAGTATTTTATTAGAACTTAAGAAATCCTATCCTAGAATTTTTTTTTGGTTTTGGCATGGATCCCCTGATTCAATCACATGTGGGCAGGGGTCAGGCTATCAGGGTTCCATACCATAAGGCATGACAGCCTTATACAGAAACTACTGCTTACAGCTACTTGTTCAGAAAGGGTCAATGTAAGAAGTAGGCATGCAGTTTCATGTGCTACACATCTGCCAAACAGGTCCTGTCTAATTCCCAAATTCTAAAATTATAAAACATCATAATCCTCATTGTCACCATCATCTTCATCTTTATTTATAATTTGTTATGGACCAGATACACTAATAACCTCTGAGACAGACACTATTTTAATTTTCATTTTACATGTAAGGAAACTGAGGCTCAGAGAAGTTAAATAATCTACTCAAGTTCACACACCTAGGCATTGATAGAGCTAAGTCTTGATTCTATGAAGTTTCTGATTTCAGAGCTATGCCTCTTAACTACTGAACCGTAAATAATATTTACAACCCATGTCTGTAAACATATATATGCATAATAACAACTATTGAAAAAAAAAGGACTATCAATCTTTTTTTTTTTTGGTGACTGGCCGGTATGAGGATCTGAACCCACAACACTGGGATTAAAAAGCTGTGCTCTAACCAACTAAGCTATGCAGCTAGCCAAGACTATCAATCAAAATAAAAGCTCACTAAAATTGAAAAAAGGCATTCCCAAGAGCTCGAGATGAAATACTCCCATTTCATACTCCCAGGGAAGTCGCCAGATTGAAAAATACTCCTGTTGGGTTTATTATCTTGGAAAATACATCATTACATCAAAGATCCTAAAATGTGCATACTGTTTGTATAGGAAATCTGTTTCTAGGAATATTTTTAGGCAAATATTAAGGATGGCCACAAAAACTTGGCTATGGTGGCCCTTCCAAGCATTATTTTTTAAATGATTATTTAAAAAAATTTTGATGCATTAAAATTTATTTTTTTGGCATACTGTTCTATGGGTCTTGTAACCACCAGTACAATCAAGATGTAGAAGCTCTGTCACTGAAAAAATTATTTTTTGTTGTCACTTTGTTGTCAAGCCTTCCACATAACTCTAACACCTAAAAACCACTTCTATAGTTTTGCCTTTTCCAGGATGTTTTACAAATGAAATTATACAGTATGTCATCTTTTCTGCATAGCTTCTTTTGCTTAGCACAATACATTTAAGATTCATTCACATTTTTACATGTTTTACTGCTGAATAGTATTACTCTGTATAAATACAGCAGTTTATCTGTCATCAGTTGAAGTGCACTTAGATTGTGTCAATTTTTGGTGATTATGAATAAGGAGGCTATGAATATTTTCAGTACAGGTATTTGTGTAAATATAAGTTTTTATTAACCTTGGGTAAATGTATAGGATTAAAATTACTTGGTCATATAGTGAGAGTATATTTAACTTTGTAAGAATCAATTGTTTCCCAAAGTGGCTCTACCAATTTGAATTGTCACCACCAATGTGTGAGAGTTTCAGTTGCTCCTAATTCTCCCTAGCATACGGCATTGCTGCCTTTTCTTCCTTCCTTCCTTCCTTCCTTCCTTCCTTCCTTCCTTCCTTCCTTCCTTCCTGTCCCTCCCTCCCTTCATTTTAACATTCTGATAAGTGTATAGTGGTATCTCGCTGTGGTTTTGACTGCATTTCTGTAATGACTAATGATGGTTAACATGTTATTTTTTAGTGGCGCCCTATAAATTTGAGAGTAAAGAAATTCAAGTACAAAATAGTGAGCTTTAGTATTGATAGATTTTTTTAAAAGCAGCTTTATTGAGGTATGCACATGCAATAAACTGCGCATATTTAAAATATACTAATTTGAAAATTTTTCTGCACAGCAAGGGAAACAATCAATAAAATGAAAAGGCAACCCATGGAACGGGAGAATATATTGGCAAATCATATATCTGGTAAGGGGTTAATATACAAAATATATAAGGAACTCATACAGTTCAATAGCAAAAATACAAATAAACCAATTTTTTAAAAAGAGGGAAGCGAACCTGAATAGACATTTTTCCAGAGAAGATATACAAGTGGCCAATAGGTATATGAAAAGGCGCTCAACATCACTAATTATCAAGGAAATACAGATTAAAACCACAATGAAGTATCATCCCACATCTGTTAGAATGGCTACTGTGAAACAGACAGGAGATAACAAATGTTGGTGAGGATGTGGAGGAAAAGGAATTCTTGTACACTTGGTGGGAATGTAAATTGGTACAGCTATTACGGAAAACAGTATGGAGTTTCTTCAAAAAATTAAAAATAGAACTATCATATGATCCAGCAATCCCACCTCTGGATATTTATCCAAAATACTGAAATCAGAACTTCAAAGAGATATATGCACCCCATGTTTATTTCAGCGTTATTCACAATAACCAAGAAGTGGAAACAACCTAAATGTCCATAGATAGATGAATGGATGAAGAAAATGTACATATACACAACTGAATATTATTCAGCCTTAAAAAATGAAGGAAATCCTGCCACTTCTGACGACATGGAAGAACCTTGAGGATATTATCTTAAGTAAAATGTCAGATACAGGACAAATACTGAATGTTTTACTTATATGAGATATCTAAAATAGTCAAATTTATAGAAACAGAAAGTAGAATGGTGGTTGGTTGCCAGGGGCTTGGTGGAAGGGGAAATGGGGAATTGTTCTTCAATGGGCACAGTTTCAATCATGAAAGAGAAAAAGTTCTAGCGCAGTCTTATAACACCGAGGTCACAGGTTCAGATCCCTATACCAGCCAGCTATCAAAAAATAAAGAAAGATGGGAGTACAAATATCTCTTTAAAAAAAATAAACTAGGTACAGAAAAAGTTCTAGAGATCTGCTGTATAATAATGTTCATATAATTAACAATATTGCACTGCACACTTTAAAATTTAAGAGAGTAGATCTTATGTTAAATGTTATTACCACAATAAAAAAAGAGAAATAGTACAGAGAGATCCCTCATACACTGCCTGATTTCCCCCAGTGGTAACATTTTTGCAAAAGTATAGCATATTACAACAAGGATACTGACATTGATGCAATCCACTGATCTTATTCAGATTTCCCCAGGTTTTTACTCATTTGTGTCTGTGAGTGTGCATATTAAGTTCTATAAAATTTTGTTGCTTGTGTAGATTCATGTATGTGCACCAGTCAAATTACTGATCTAGTCCCAAGGATTCATCATGTTGCCCTTTTATAACCATACCTACCATTATCCCACCCCTCTCCTCCATCTCTAACCACTGGCAACAACTAATTTGTCCTCCATTTCTAAAATTTTGTCATTCCAAAAATGTTATGTAAAATGTAATCATGCAGAAGTACCCTATTGCAATTGGCTTTTTTCACTCACCATAATTCCTTGGAGATTCATCCAAGTTGTTGCATGTATCAACAACTTGTTCCATTTTATTGCTGGTAGTACTGCATAGTATGTATTTACCATGGATTGTTTAACTATTCATCAGTTGAAGTGCACCTGGGATGATTTCAGCTTTAGGCTATTACAAATAAATCTGCTATGATCTTTAGTGTACAGACTTTTGTTGGAAAATAACTTTTTTTTTTGGTAATAAATTCCCAGGAGTTTAATTGCTGGATCAAATGGTAGTTTCATATTTAGTTTTTTAAGAAACTGTCAAACCATTTGCCAGAGTGGCAGTGACATTTCACATTCCCATCACTGATGTATGAGTGATTGACACATCTTTGTCAGCATTTGGTGTTATTACTATTTTTTATTTTAGCTGTTCTTGTAGGTGTATAGTGATATGTCAGTGCAATTTCAATTTGCATTTCCCTGACAGCAAATGATATTAAACAGCTTTTTATGTGTTTATTTGCCATGTGTACACATATATCCTTTTTGGTGAAATATCTCTTCATGTTTTTGACCATCTTCTAATTGGATTATTTTTTCACTGTTCAGTTTTTAAGAATAAATATATTGTGATAATTCACATACCATACAATTTACCCATGTAAAGAATACAATTCGGTGATTTTTCATATTCACAGATATGTTCAACTATCACACAATTTTTGAACATTTTCATCAATTCAGGAAAAATTCCACATCCCTTTAACTATTTCCCTCTATTCATCTCCCTATTCACCTGCCCCCACCCTCAGCCCCAAACAACCACTAATCTATGTTCTATCTCTATATATTTCTCTATTGTGGATATTCATATAAATGGAATCACAAAGTATGTGGTATTTTGTGACTAGCTTGTTTCACTTAGCATAGTGTTTTCAAGGTTCAACCATGTTGTATTATATATCAGTACTTTATTCAATTTTATGGCAGAATAATATCCTATTGTATAGATATACCACATTTTGTTTATCTATGCATCTGTTGATGAACATTTGGGTTGTTTTCACCTTTTGTCTGTTATAAATTATGTTGATATAAACCTTTGTGTACAAATTTCTGTGTGGACATATGTTTTCACTTTTCTTGTGCATATACCTAGAAGTGAAACTGCCAGGTCTTATACAAATAGTCCAAAGAGGGCCACTGTGTATTTGTCCCTATGTCATTTACTTCTTCACAGCAGGCTAGGACCATTAGCTCAAAGCTTGCTGACTATACATGAGGATTCAATTCTTACACATTCAATTGCTTTACATATAGCCCAAATCAGCATTCTTTTAGCCATTTATAGCAAACTTGCTTTGCATCCCCATGAACCTGCACCCCACACATGCTACCCACAGTAAGACAAACCCTGTCACTTTATAAAAGACCTCAAACTGCTCCTGCCGTTTGGACCACTTTCACCCAGAGATGTCCCTCCTTGATGACACAGAAGCTTCCTCTCTGATTCCCCTCTCCCTGAGCGTTCTCTTGTTCTCTTCCCATTCTTGGTGGTGGCTCCAGATGGCTGGAAAATCTCCTGCTATGAGGTACTTCCCCGCATATAATCTGTCCAAGTACCACCTAATAAAGCTCATTGTACAATACTACCATCTCATGGTCCTGTCTTTTCCTTGATTGGCCCTGAAATCCTTGAACTTGCCATACTGGATCATATTGTAATTCGATATTTAATAATCTGTGGAACTGCCAAATTGTTTTCCAAAGCAACTGCACCAGTTTTAAATGTCCACCATCAGTATATGAAGGCTCCAATTTCTCAACATCCATGCCAGCAATTGTTGGTACCTAAATTTTTGATTCTAGCCATCCTAGTGGGTGTGAAGTGGTATCTCATTGTGGTTTTGATTTGTATTTCCATGTTGACTAATGATGTTGAGCATCTTTTTATGTGCTTATTATCCATTTGTATATCTTCTTTGGAGAGAGGTCTATTCAGATCCATTGACTGATTATTTATTGGGCTATTTTTTTTTTAATTAAGAATTCTTTGTATAAACTAGTACAAGTCCCTTATCAGATATACAATCTGGAAATACTTTCTCTCATTCTGTGGGTTATTTGTCTCACTTTCTTGAAGGTATCCTTTGGAGTACATAAGTTTTTAATTTTAGTAAAACCAGTCCAGTTTATCTATTTTTTTTCCCATTGTTCATGCTTTTGGTATCAAGCCTATGAATCCTTTGCCAGATGCAAGGTCATGAAGATTTACCCCTATGTTTTCTCCTAAGAGTTTTATAATTTTAGTTCTTATATTTAGGTCTTTGATTCTTTTTGAGTAAATTTTTGTATATAATGTGAGGTAGGAGTCCAAATTCATTCTTTTGCCTATGGCTATTCAGTTGTCCTAGCACTATTTGTTGAAAAGACTTTATTTTATTTATTTATTTTTTTGCACAGTGCATATACAAAATTAGTTGACCAGAGATATATGGCTTTATTTATGGACTCTTAATTATATTCCATTAATCCATAAACCTATCCTTGTGCCAGAACCACACTGTTTTGATTATCATTGCTTTGTAGTAAGTTTTGAAATGGGTAAGTGTGAATCCTTCTAATTTATTGCTTTTTTTAAGGATTTTTATTGCTATTTTTGGTCCCTTGTAGTTCCATATAAGTTTTAGAGTCAGCTGGTCAATTTGTAAGAAGTCAGCTGGTATTCTGATAGGGATTTCATTAAATCCTTAGATCAATTTGGGGAGTATTGCCATCTTAACAATGTTAAGTCTTCTGATTCATGAACAAAGAATGTCTTGCCATTTATTTAGATCTTTAATTTCTTTCAATACTGTCTTGTACTATTCAGAGTGTACGTTTTTTACTTATTTTGTTAAATTTATTCCTATGTATATTATTATTTTTGATACTATTGTGAATGGATTGTTCTCTTAATTTTATTTTCTAATTGTGCATTGTAAGTGTTCAGAAATACAGTAGATTTTTGAATATTAATCTTGTATCCTCCAACTATGGTTCATTGGTTACAGTGGACATCCTTGTCTTATTGCTGATCTTGGGGGAAAGTACAGTCTTTCACCATTAAGTATGCTGTTAGCTGTAGGTTTTCCATAGATGTCTTTTATCAGGTTGAGGAAGTCCCCTTTTATTTCAAGTTTGTTGAATGTTTTTATTATGAGAAGATATTGAATTTTGTCAAATGCTTTTTCTGCATCTATTGAGAAGATAATGTGATTTGTTTTTTATTCTATTGATATGATACATTATATTAATTGATTTTTAGATATTAAACCAACCTTGCATCCTTGAGAGAAATCTCACTTGGTCATATTGAACAGTTCTTTTTATATGTTGCTGAATTAGGTTTGCTAGTATTTTGTAAAAGAATCTTACATTTATATTCATAAGAGATGTTTTTGTTTTTTGCAAAGTCTTTGTTTGGTTTTGTTATAAGTGTAATACTGGCCTCACAAAATGATTTGGGAAGTGTTCCTTCTATTTTTTTTTGAGAGTTTGTGAAGAATTGGTATTAATTCTTCTTCGCATGTTTGGTAGAATTCAGCAGTGAAGACATCTGGACCTAAGCTTTTCTTTGTGAGTAGTTTTTGGATAATTATTCAATCTCTTCACTTAGATGAATAGGCATATCATATTGTCTATTTCTTCTTGAGTCAATTTTGGTAGTTTGTGTCTTTCTAGGAACTTTTCCATTTCATCTAATTTATCTAATTTGTTGGTGTACAAGTGTTTATACAGTATTCCTTTATAGTCCTTTTTATTTTTGTAAAGTTAGTGGTAATATCTTCTCTTTCATTTCTGATTCTAGTAATTTGAGTCTTTTCTTTTTTTTTCTTGGTCAAACTAAATGAAGTTTTAGTTTATTCTGTTGATCTTTCCAAAGAATCAGATTTTGGTTTCATTGGTTTTCTCTAATTTTTTAGTCTATATTTTATTAATTTCTGTTATACGCTTTATTATTTCCTCTCTTATTCTTCCTTTAGGTTCAGTTTGCTCTTCTTTTTCCAGTGTCCCAAGGTGGAAATTTGGGTTATTGATTTGAGATCTATCTTCTTCTTATCGTGCTATGCACTGCTTTAGCTGCATCCCTAAGTTTTTGTATGTCGTTTCTCCAATTTCATTAATCCTTAAGTATTTTCTCAATTTCCTTTTGATTTATTCTTTAACCCACTAGTTATTTAGAAGTGTTTTTTAATTTCCACATATTTCTGCATTTCCCAGTTTCCCCCCTGTTATTGACTTCTAACTTCATTCCACTGTAGCAGAGAACATATTTTGTATTGTTTCTATTCTTATAAATTTATTAAGGCTTGTTTTATGGCCTATTATATGGTCTATTATGGAGACTATTCCATGGGCACTTGAGAAGAAGTTATATTCTGTTGTTGCTGGGAGGAGTATTCTAAAGATGATTTGTTGGTCCAGTTGGCTTATAGTGTTGTTCAAGACCTTTACTTCCTTATTGATCTTCTGTATAGTTGTTCTATCCACTATTGAAAGTATGGTGTTGAAGTCTCCAAGTATTATTGTTGAATTGTATATTTCTCACTTTATTGTTGTCAGTTTTTAAAATTTATTTTGGTGCTCTGTTATTAGGTGCAAATATTTTTATAATTGTTATATCTTCCTGACATTGACTCTTTTATAATTAAAAAATGTCCCTCTTTATCTCTAGCAAAACTTTTTGTTTTAAAATCCATTTTTTTCCACTCCAATTTTCCTATGGTTGTTGTTTGCATGATATATCTTTTTCATTCCTTGTATTTTCAACCTATTTGTATCTTTGAATTAAAAGTTTACCTCCTCTAGACAACATATAGCTGGATTATTTTTTATTTTTTTTTTTATTTTTTATTTTTTTTAATTTTTTATTTTGTCAATATACAATGTATATGATTATTATGGCCCACCACCGACACTTCCCGCCCTCCTCCCTCTCTCCCCTCCCCCCCAAGAATGTCCTTTCCGTTTGTTTGTTGTAACAACTACAAAAAAAGTATAGTTGTTATATCTTCTTCCCCCCCCCCCCCCCCCCGGTTTTTTTTTTTTTTTTTTTTGTTGGTTTTTGTTGTGGTGTTGTTTTTGGGGTAAATTAATTTGTTTTTTATTTTTATTTTTTTTAATTTTTTATTTTGTCAATATACAATGTATATGATTATTATGGCCCACCACCGACACTTCCCGCCCTCCTCCCTCTCTCCCCTCCCCCCCAAGAAAGACCTTTCCGCTTGTTTGTTGTAACAACTACAAAAAAAG
>NW_007734935.1:69020-82121 GCF_000696425.1 Galeopterus variegatus
GAGTTCTTTATATATTCTGGATATTAGTCCTTTGTCAGATGTGTATTTTGCAAATATTTTCTCCCACTCTGTTGGCTGTCTTTATATCCATTTGCCGGAGATTGAAACTAGACCCATACCTCTCACCATGTACTAAAATCAACTCAAAATGGATCAAGGATTTAAATATACACCCCGAAACAATAAAACTTATTAAAGAAAATATAGGAGAAACCCTTCAGCAAATAGGGCTGGGCACAGACTTCATGAATATGACCCCAAAAGCACGGGCAACCAAAGGAAAAATAAACAAATGGATTATTTTTTAAATCCAATTGAACAATATCTGTATTTTAATTAGATTGTTTATTCACATTTAGTGTTATTATTTATATTGTTGGATTTACATCTGCCATCTTAAATTTTGTTTTCTATAGGTTTCTCACCTTACTTAGTCCTCCATTCTTTCTTTAATGATTTCTTTTGCATTGAGTGAATATTTTCCAATGGAGGATTTCAATTTTATTAATGAGTTTTTCTCTATATGTTTGAGTTATTTTTTAGTGACTGCTCTAGGGTTTACCACATATCTTAATTGTCAGAATCAGTTTCAGATTTATAATAGCTTATTCTAATAATATATAGAAATGCTACTCATGTATAGCTATATTCTACTTCCCCCTATTTTGTGATTTTTAACACATATTTCCTCTATTGATGTTACGAAGCCAATAATATATTGCTATAATTATTAATTTACCATATTTGATCATTTCTTTGGCCCATTACAACTTTGCTCTAACACTTACTTTATGCTGTTATTGGCAAATATATTACACATATATTACTTTTTGTATGTTACAGACCCAGCAATAAACTCTAGATGTATATTTTAGACAATGGCTGTTTAATCAGTTACAAGAAGAAAAGAGTAAAATATGTATTAATAGTGTCTAATATAATTATGTATGTGCCTTTATGGGAATTTTTGGTTTGCTCACTTGTATTTAAATTGCCATCTGAGGTCACTTGTTTTTATCCTGAAGAATATTATTCATTATTTCTTTTAAGGCAGGTATCTTAGTCCATTTAGGCTGCTATAACAAAATACTATAGACTGTGTAGCTGTAATCCACATTCACTATGTTTGCAAGTGCCTCAGCATCCTATGCTTGGGAGGTTTGTGGCAATGAGGGCACAGATTTGTCAGGAGTGGGCTCACTGTGTTGGTTCTCAGACCAAGACTGTGCATGTGCATACTCTGGGTCAATTGCCTTGGGATCTAGCTCACTGGGGATGTGGTTGCTGGGTTGATTCTCAGGCTGGGTGTGTGGACGTATGGCATGTCAGGGTTTCTGAGACTGGATTTCCAGTAGCAGGGTCACCATGCTGATTCTCTGACTGGGGGCAGGCCCACCAGGGAGATGTCACCTGAGGTGTGTCTCACTTGGATGTGTGGGCATGGGATGGTGTAAGGAAAGTAAACCCAGTGTAAAATAAAGAACAGCTTAGTCAGGCTCACTCATCTCACCTTTGTTACAAATGGGCAAGATTCAGGACATTTGCTAGAAACAAGTTATAAAAGTAGTGTAACAGCACATGTATGCCCATTTACTGATTCAACATGATTGTTATAGTCCTGTAATGCTTGGCTTGTGGCCGCTATTGTGTACTAAGAGTATAAAGGTAACTGCTCTGAACTGCTTGTTGGCAGAGCATGGAAGGCACAGCAGAGCATGGAGGATCAGTGGAGTGGAGCTAGAGCTTGTCTGTGAAGCTCACATCTAAAGAATAAAATATTTCTACCTTGTATAAAGCTGTCAGATATCTTCTTTCAATTACCTGACTCATGACCTGCAGAGGAAAGGGCAGAAGGATCTGAGATTCCAACCCAACAATCAGCATAGTCTGGCAGGATAAACAGATAAGGGAGCCATGATCCCCTAATGAGGGGGAGGAAATTGGCTGCCCTTGATCATATGGTACCTGGTGGCAGCATTCCTGTGGACTTGGACTCTGCTGGAATTGCAGGACCAAGTGGATAGGTCCCCGAGAGCATAGAGAAAGCTCTCAAGGTTTTGAGCTCTACAGTGAAGATGAACAGTCCCACAGAGCAGCTGACAGGATGGGATGGCTGCTGCTCACTGCACTGCAAGCCAACATGGACCAGGCACTCCATGATGCAGCATGGCTTTGAGAGCCAACACAAAAGGCAGACATGCCAGACACTGAAGTACAGCAACAGGACACCCCTTCTTCTGAAGCTGAGGATGATGATGACCCTGAGGGTGAGTTGGGAGAACCTGTGTGTCTCCTTGCACGACCTGTTGTGCATCAGAAAATGAACTCCTAGCTGCTTGGCTCCTATGGTTGTGGGATGTAGGGGTAGATGATAAAAGTGCAGCATGTGTTAGCATTGGTGGATGCCAGTGCAAAATGCAGCCTGATACATGGAAACACTGTTAAGTTTCTGGGGGCCACAGTGAATGTTGATGGTTATGGAGGACAGACTATTAAAGTCAAAGCTGCATCTTTGCCACTGGGCATAGGGCAATTGCTCCCTCATATATGTACTGTTTATGTGTCCCCAGTTGCTGAGTGCATCTTGGATGTAGATGTGCTTTGTGGTTTGCATCTGCAAACAACAGTTGGAGAATTCTTGCTGCAGATTCAGACAGTAAAGCCTATGTTGCAGGGAAATGTGAAACAGTATCGCTTGCTGGGAGGACGTGTGGGAATAAGTGCCACTATCTTGGAGTTAGAAAAGGTTGGCATCATTTGTCCTGCACATAGCCTTTTAATGCTCTAGTGTGGCCAATGAAAAAACCTGATGGTACTTGGAGAATGACTGTCGACTATCAGGAACTGAACAAAATAGTTCCTCTTTTGTATGTGGCTGTGCCTTCAGTTCACAACCTGATGGACCAGCTTATGACCCAGCTGGAAATGTGTCATTGTGTACCGGACCTTGCAAGTGCATTTTTTCTCTATCCCAGTCTCAGCTGATAGCCAAGAACAGTTTGCCTTTGCCTGGGAAGGAAGACAATGAACGTTTTAAGTGTTGCTCCAAGGTTATCTGCATAGCCCAACTATATGTCACAGTTTGGTGGCTGGGACCTAGCCAAGTGGACTTGGCCCAGCACAGTTACAATGTTTCATTATATTGATGATGTCTTACTAACCTCTGATTCTCTTGCAGATTTAACCCAAGCAACTCCGATGCTGCTAGGCCACTTGGAACAATGTGGGTGGGCCATGAACACAATCAAAGTGCAAGGACCTGGGCTGTCTGTCAAATTCTTGGGAGTCGTTTGGTCAGGTAAGACATGAGTCTTCCCAGAAGCTGTTATAGGTAAGATACAGGTATACCCCCAGCCAACAACAATAGCTCAGCTACAGGCTTATTTGGGACTTTGGGGGTATTGTAGAGTTTTTGTACTCCATATGGCTCAAATGGCATTCCCACTGTATGCATTAATGAAGAAAAGAGCTCCTTGGGATTGGACTGAAGAGGTAGAATAAGCTTACTGTACTACTAAGGGGTCAATACAGCAAGTGCAGGCTTTGCAAGTGGCTGACCCCACTAAGCCTTTTGAATAAGATGTGCATATAACCCAGGAAGGGTCAGGATGGGGTTTGTGGCACAGACAAGACTGATTCTGAATGCCTATAGGATTCTGGTCTCAGCATTAGAAGGGCACTAAAGTGCATTACTCTCTTATAAACAGTTAGCAGCTGTGTATTCTGCCCTGATGGCCACTGAAGCTATTACAGGAACTGCCAAGGTCCTAGTAAGGACAACATACCCCATTCTAGGTTATGGGCTATGCATGTGGACAACCACCCCTAAAACTGGTGTGGCTCTGACTCCAACTTTGTCTAAATGGAGAGCATATATGAACAGAGAAGTAGTGTGTCTATAAGTCCTTTGTGTAATGAATTGCAAGCTGTGTTAGGACTGGTGGAGATTGCGGAGCTAATTTTGACACAACCCCAACCATTACCCATGGAGATGAAGGTTATACCATTCCATGAGGGACAGAAGCCCATTGTGGAGCAAGCATGGTATACAGATGGCTCCAGCATGGGACCCTCAGCATCATGGACAGCTGTTTCCATCCAGTCCTTAACTGATACCTTGTGGTATGAGAATGGTATAGAGAAAAACAGCCGGTAGGCTGAACTAAGAGCAGTTTAGATGGTGATAAAAAAAAAAAAATGAGCCAGGGCCATTAACCATCTGTACTGACAGCTGGGGTGTATTCAAGGGTTTGACCCTTTGGATCTCTACTTGGAAGTATCAACAGTGGCTGGTAGGTCACCAGCCCTCTGGGGGCAAGCCATGTGGCAGGAGTTATGGGAATTAGGACAGGAAAAGGAAATAACTCTTTTCCATGTCACAGGACATTTCCCCTTAGCCAGTCCAGTCAATGATGAAGTTGATGTGCTGGCTAAGGTAAGGTGGCTGGAGAGAGCTCCAGCAGCTGATGTAGCTTTGTGGCTGCATCAAAGAATGCAGCATGCTGGCTGGAAGACCATGTGGTCAATGGCCACTGGGTGCTGCATAAACCTGAGAATGCAGCATGCTGGCTGTAAGACCATGTGGTTGATGGCCCACCAGGTGCCGCATGTAGATAGGCAGAAAACCCCAAAAAGGGTGCCCCTGATGGGCAGATGTACCCTTGATGGCTTGCCAGGTGCTGCATGCAGATAGGCAGAAAGCCCAAGAGGAGGATGCTTCTAACCTGGTGGCAGGTGAATCTTGTGGGACCACTGCCAAAGTCAGAGAATTACTGGTCTTCTGTTTGTATGGCCTTGTGGGGCCTCAGACCAGATAAGCACTGTGAAGTCACTGAGTAGCCTTATGGCCATGTATGGTATTTTGAATAGAGGATCAAGGCTGTCTGCCATCCCCCCATCATTGAAGGGATGGACATGTTGGTTATGGCCGACAGTCAGAATCCTAAATGAGAGACCCCACAAGGGCGGGCCCTCTCCGGTGGAGGCTCTGTTGCACAGAGCTGCAGCACCTATTCAATTACAGGTTACTACTGAAGATGATCTCCTGAAATATGGATATGGTAAGAATAAAAATATTCTCTTACTGGCCCCAATCTGTTTACAACAGGGACAAACAGTACAGTAGGAATGGCCATGGAAAATATAAGCCCCCCATGTATGCTGGGAAGGCCTGATTGGACCTTGGAGGAGAGGATTAGAAGAAGACTTTCAAGTCTCACCTTGGGTAATGAGTACTTGGCCTCCCCAAGTAAAGGTAACATGGCCTGGAACAGACTGTTGTGTGTATATCCCTGACTATCATCATAATGTTACTCAGGCTTTGCAGCAGTTAACTACTGAGAATCATGCTGCACAGAAAATGACTGGACACCCCCTCCGGGAATGGTGGGATAATATGTTGTTTACGTGGAGATGGACATTAGCTGTTCTGGGAGGGAGTACCTGTGTTTTAGTAGCATGTTGCTGTAGTCTGTATTGCTGCTGTGGCCTATGGATAGAAGGTTCAGCTATCCTCAATAAGGGAACATGCTAAGGGATCAAATACATAGATTGTATGGCAAGTGACCCTGAAGGGGTGGACTGTAAGGAAAGTAAAACCAGTGTAAAATAAAGAACACCTTAGTCAGGCTCACTCACCTCGCATCTGTTACAAATGGGCAAGATTCAGCACATTTGCTAGAAACGAGTTATAAAAATAGTGTAACTGCACATGTATGCCCATTTACTGATTCAGCATGATTGTTGTAATTATGTAATGCTTGGCTTGTGGCCGCTATTGTGTACTAAGAGTATAAAGGTAACTGCTCTGAACTGCTTGTTGGCAGAGCATGGAAGGCACAGCAGAGCATGGAGGATCAGTGGAGTGGAGCTAGAGCTTGTCTGTGAAGCTCACATCTAATGAATAAAATATTTCTACCTTGTATAAAGCTGTCAGATATCTTCTTTCAATTACCTGACTCATGACCTGCAGAGGAAAGGGCAGAAGGATCTGAGATTCCAACCCAACAATCAGCATAGTCTGGCAGGATAAACAGATAAGGGAGCCATGATCCCCTAATGAGGGGGAGGAAATTGGCTGCCCTTGATCATATGGTACCTGGTGGCAGCATTCCTGTGGACTTGGACTCTGCTGGAATTGCAGGACCAAGTGGATAGGTCCCCGAGAGCATAGAGAAAGCTCTCAAGGTTTAGAATAAAATATGTCTACCTTGCATAAAACTGCCAGAGATTCCAGCCTGACAGATGGCTCAAAGACTCAGGGATGAGTTCACCAGAAGCATGACATCTGGGTCATTTCTCTGAGCTAGGATCATGGGCAGGCTTTGGCTTAGCTATCTGGCTGCAGGTTTTCCAAAGGCCAGTCCACTGAACCACTTCTTGGGTGGTGGGTGAGGCCATGAGGTGGAACTGTCAAGGGTAAAACCATCTGGCCAGTTGTCTGGGAGGGTGTATTTCTGCCAGCTTGGGGACATATATGTTAGAAGTAGGGACTTGTGAGCTCTTTTTCTGGGTGGGGCCTCAGGTGCACAGAACTCAGCCAATTGACAGAGGGGGTATGGGAGGTTAGGGGGGTGCTTTGCCAGGGGCAGGTCTATCTGTCTGATCTCTGGTTGGGGATGTGTGGGTGCAGCATTCCAGCAGGCCTGGGATTGGCTTCCCAGACTGCAGGACTAGAGTCACAGCCATTCTAGGCTCAGGCTTCAAGTCACTGAGATCAGGGCATTGTGATCTCTTGTGTAAGTGCATTGCAGTGGAGGCTTAAGGCTGGGGAAGTACAGTAGCTACTGGACCACAGGGCAGGGCATACTCCCATAGTGGCTCTGGTTTCAAGTGGGACTTACTGCACTGGCTTGTGTCAGGAGAGTGGGGAGTCCACAATATGTACTCCTTTTCTAGGGTGATTCAGTGCATGTATTATAGGCAGCTCCCCACTTGGCTCTGGGCTTGTTCTGCAAAAGGAACTGCAGGCCTCTGTGGTAGTGATAGCGGTTGCTGTGGACTGCATACCTTCTTCATGCAGAGGAATGTTTGTCCTGCACCAATCTCTGTGGCAAAAATGTGGTGGCTGCGGCTGTGTGCTTCTCTCTCTTCTCTATGCTGCCATCCTGGGCTTTCATGCTCCATAGGGATTTTGCCAGTCTACTGTTGCATTCCTGTGGTCTCCCACAGACTCTTCCATCAATATTTAGCTGTCTGTTAGTTGTCCTGGTCATTTTATGTGAGAGGTATATGCACCAGGTACCTCTAATCTGCCTTCTTGCTCCACCTATCTTATTGATATTATTGTCTTGATCAACATTGTCATCATATCTTCCTCAACTTCTTTAATCAAGCTTTACTTTAGTTTTATGAACATATTTATAATGACTACTTTAAAATGTTTTTCTTTGAAATTTGGCATCTGATCACTCTTACAGGCAGTTTCTGTTGCTTGCTTTTTTCCAGTGTATGGGTTATACTTTATGTTTCTTCACATTCTTCATAATTTTAGGAAGGGAAGTGGAAATCTTAGAGAAGATATTGAAGCAAGTCTGGTACTGGACTTACCACCCCTGCAGCTTATTATTGTTATTTACCTGTTTATTTGTTTAGTGGCTGGCTTAGTAATTTTAGTGGAGTGTACTTCCCCTTAATCATCCACAGGATTCAGTCTCTGATGTTGCTGTTCAAGAAAGTGCAGCTTTGGGTACACTGCAGTCACTTGGAAATGACAGTGATATTGGTAGAGTTCTCTTCCACTCTTCTTTGACAACATGCAGCTGTTAAACTCCACTGATTGCTGCCCTGTTCACTCTATCATTATAAACAATGCTCATGGCGTAAAATTTCTCTACAAATGAATCTAATCAAATTGTGGATCCTTTTATGGGATAGTTTCTCTGGTCGGTGTTTGATATTTGTTCTGATCTTAGCAGAGCTCCATTTACTGTCTTATTACTTAGCTCTCGCCTCCAAACTGGCCAGTCTACAGTTTAGGCTGTATCTTCATTAGATCTATGAATCTCCTCTCAATTCCCTTCACCACAACCTCCACCAGTTTGAGAGTGCTCTTAGGTTTAAACTTCTTCATACTCTTGTAGATGAAGTCAATTCCTTTGGGAAGACATTAATTGCTTTCTGTTTTATGGCCTACTTCTCCACAAAGACAAAAACTCTGAGCCAGGGCTCTGGAGAAAAGGACAATGGAAAGCTTCTCTCTGAGTGACAACCTTATTCTAGGAGCTGAGTGCTCAGTGGTTGGGGAAGGGGGTGGGTGGCAGCCTGAGGTCTTCACGGCTTGTTCTTCCTGGCATGTAGCCACCAACTCACAGGCTGGGGCACAGGCTATTGGCACCTCAGTATTATCAGTACCTTATGGACAAGGTGGAGTCTCATAGATTATCTTGAATAGATATTTCTTCACTTGCTGTTTGTTTTTGGAACCATTTTCAAAATATTTATATGGCTGTTTTTTAAAAATAGTTTTCACCAGTTTTACTGGGGTGTGGGTCAGAGGTAGTCTCAGTTCCATTCTCTACTTTTGAAAGTTCAATGATTTATTGTGATTGTTGGATCTTTCTTTTTTTGTTTGTTTATTTGTTTATTTTTTTCAGCTCCCACTTATGAGTAAGGTCATGCAGTATTTCTCTTCCTGTGCCTGGCTTATTTCACATAACATAATTATCTCTATGTTCATCCATGTTTTGAATGGCAGTATTTCACTCCTTGTTATGGCAGAGTAGTATTCCATTGTGTATATTTACCACATTTTCTTTGTCCAGCCCTCCATCAATGGACATTTAGGTTGATTCCATTCCTTGACTATGGTAAATAGGCTGCAATAAACATGGGAGTGCAGTTATCCCTTTGGCATGATAATTTCCATTCCTTTGGGTATATACCCAGCACAGGGATTGCTGGATCATATGGCAATTCTATATGTAGTTGTTTGAGGAAACTCCATACTATTTTCTGTTATAACTGCACCAATTTACAGTCCTACCAACAGTGTAAGAGGGTTACCCTTTCTCTGCATCCTCACTAGCATTTGTTATTCCCTTTTTAATAATAGCCAGCCTAACTGGCATGTGATGATATGCCAATGTGCTTTTGATTTGCATTTCCCTGATGCTGAGTGATGTTGATCATTTTTTCATGTGTCTGTTGGCCATTTGTATATCTTCCTTAGAGAAATACCTATTCAGCTCCTTTGCCCATTTTTTAATCAGGTTATTTTTTTTTATTGTTAAGTGATTTGAGTTCCTTGTGTATTCTGGATATTAATCCTTTTTCAGATGCATGGTTTGTGAATATTTTCTTCTAATCCATAGGTTGTCATTTTGCTCTGTTAACTGTTTCTTTTGCTGTGCAGAAGCTTTTTAGTTTGATATATTCCCATTTGTTTATGTTTCCTTTTGTTTCCTGTGCTTTGGGGGTCATATTCATAAAGTCTTTGCCCAGTTCTACTTTCTGAAGTGTTTCCCCTGTGTATTCTTTTAGTAGTTTTATAGTTTTGGGTATTATATATAAGTCTAAAGCCATTTTTAGTTGATTTTGGTATATGGTGAGAAGTACAGGTCTAGTTTCATCCTTATACACATGGATGTCCAGTTTTCCCAGCACTATTTATTGACAGAGATAATCTTTTCCCAAATGTACACTTATGTTGCCCTTGTCAAATATCAGTTGGATGTAAGTATGTGGGTTGATGTCTGCATTCTTTATTCTGTTCCATTGTTCCAAGTGTCTGTTTTTATGCCAGCACCATGCTGTTTTGGTTACTATAGCTTTGTAGTATAATTGGAGTCAGGAAGTGTAATGTTTCCAGCTTTATTTTTTTTATGCTTAAGATAGCTTTGGCTATTCAGAGTCTTACATTGTTTCATAAGAATGTTAGGAATGTTTTTTCTATTTTTTGAGGAATGTCATTGGTACTTTAATGGGAATTGCATTGAATCTGTACATAACTATACGTAGTATTGACATTTCACAATGTTAATTCTTCCAATCCAAGAACATGGAAAGTCTTTCTATCTTTCTGTGTCCTCTTATTTCTTTCAGCAGTGATTTGTAGTTCTCATTGTAGAGATCATTTACCTCCTTGGTTAAATTGATTCCTAAGTATTTTATTTTTTGGTGACTATTGTAAATGGGCTTGATTTCTTGATTTCTTTTTCTGGTAGTTCAATATTGGAGTGGGGCCGGCCCGGTGGCGCACTGCTACAGTGCGCCGCTTGGGAGTGCGGCGGCGCTCCCGCCGAGGGTTCGGATCCCACATACAGACCGGCCGCTCACTGGCTGAGTGAGGTGCGGGTGCAACACCGAGGGTTGCGATCCCGTTGCCGGTCCTGGTCCGGTACGGGCACGACACTGAGGGTCGTGGTCCGTTGCCGGTCACGAAAAAAGACAAAAAGGAAAAAAAAATATTGGAGTATAAAAATGCTACTGATTTTTGTGTGTTGATTTTGTATCCTGCAACTTTACTGAAATCATTTTTCAGCTCTAAGAGTTTTTCTGTAGAGTCTTTAGGTTTTTTTGTATGTATGATCACATCATCTGCAAACAGGATCAATTTGACTTCATCTCTTCCAATCTGAATGCCCTCTATTTCTTTGTCATGCCTGATTGCTCCAGCTAGTACTTCTAGTATTATGTTTTTTGTTTTTTGTTTTTTTTTTCCTTTTTGTCTTTTTTCGTGTCCGGCAACGGACCGCAACCCTCAGTATCGCACCCGTACCGGACCGGGACCGGCAACGGGATCGCAACCCTCAGTGTTGCGCCCGCACCTCGCTCAGCCAGTGAGCGGGAACCAGTCTGTATGTGGGATCCGAACCCTCGGCGGGAGCGCCGCCGCGCTCCCAAGCGGCGCACTGTAGCAGTGCGCCACCGGGCCAGCCCGATTCTAGTACTATGTTAAATAGGAGTGGTGAGAGTGGGAATCCTTGTCTTGTTCCTTTTCTTAAGGAAAAAGCTTTTAGCTTTTCCCCATTCAGAATGACAGTGGTGTTGAGTTTGTTGTATATGGCTTTTATTGTGTTGAGACACTTTCCTTCTATACCTAATTCACTGAGAGTCTTTAATCATGAAGGGATGTTGAATTTTGTCCAATGCTTTTTCAGTGTCTATTGAGATAATCATATGATTTTTATCCTTGATTTTGTTGATGTGGTGTATCACATTTACTGACTTGCATATGTTGAGCCATCCTTGCCTCCCTGGGATGAATCCCACTTGATCATAGTGTATGATTTTTTGACATGTTGCTGTATTCTGATTGCTAATATATATTTTTTTCTTTTTGTCTTTTTTCATGTCCGGCAACGGATCGCAACCCTCAGTGTCACGCCCGTACCGGACTGGGACCGGCAACGGGATTGCAACCCTCGGTGTTGCTCCCACACCTCACTCAGCCAGTGAGCGGGAACTGGTCTGTACGTGGGATCCGAACCCTCGGTGGGAGCACCACCACACTCCCAAGCAGTGCACTGTAGCAGTGCGCCACCGGGCCGGCCCTGATAATATTTTTTGAAGATTTTTACCTCTATGTTCCTTAAAGATATTAGACTGTAGTTTTTTTTTGTTGTTGTTGTATCTTTGTCTGGTTTTGGTATCAGGGTGACACTGGCTTCATAGAATGAGATTGAGAGACTGGCCTCTGTTTCAGTTTTTTGGAATAGTTTGAAGAGAACTGGTATTAATTTCTCTTTAAAGATTTGGTAGAATTCAGCAGTAAAGCCATCCAGTCTTGGGCTTTTCTTTGTTGAGAGGCTGCTGTTTAGTGCTTCAATCTCATTGCTTATTATTGGTCTGTTCAGGTTTTCTTTGTCTTCTTGATATAGTCTTGGTAGTTTATATGTGTCCAGAATTAGTCCTTTTCTTCCAGGTGTTCAAATTTGTTGGCGTATAGTTGTTTAGAATAGTCTCTGATGACTTTTTATATTTCTGTGGTATCAGTTGTAATGTCTCCTGTTTCATTTCTGATTTTTGCTATTTGGGTCTTCTCTCTTTTTTATTTAGGCAGCCTAACTAATGGTTTGTCTATTTTGTTAATCTTCTCAATAACCCAACATTTTGTTTTGTTGATTTTTTGTGTCACTTTTGGGGGGTCACTATTTTATTTAGTTCCACTCTGATCTTAATTATTTCTTTCCATGTACTAATTTTGGGATTGGATTGTTCTTGTTTTTCTAGTTCTTTGAGGTGTAACATTAGGTTGTGTATTTGAAATCATTCTATCCTTCTTACGTAAATTTTATTGCAATAAAATTCCTTCTTAGTACTGCTTTTGCAGTATCTCACTTGTTTTGGTATAATGTATTTTTATTTTCATTAGTTTCAAGAAATTTTTTGATTTCCTGTGTTATTTCTTCTTAGACCCATAGGTTGCTCATGAGCATGTTGTTTACTTTACATGTATTTGTATAGTTTCTAGAGCTTTGCTTGTTATTGATTTCTAGTTTTAATCCACTATAGTCTGAAGAGATACTTGAATGATTTCAGTTTTTAAAAATTTGTTGAGGCATTATTTGTGACCTAACATGTGGTCTATAGTGGAGAATGTTCCATGTAGTGATGAAAAGAATGTATATTCTGTAGTTGTTGTATGAAATATTCTGTAGCTATCTGCCAGGTTCTAAAGTGTAGTTTAAATCCTGTGTTCTCTGTTGATTTGTTGACTAGATGATCTGTCCAGTGCTGAGAGAAGGGTGCTCAGGTCCCCAACTATTATTGTATTGAGGCATATGCCTTTAGTGTTTGTTTTATATATATGGGAACTCTGGTGTTGGATGCATATATATTTATGATTGTTATGTCTTCTTGCTGGATAGATCCCTTTATCATTATATAGTAGCCTTTTTTGCCTCTTTTTATAGTTTTTATTTTATTTTATTTTTTAATTTTTATTTTGTCAATATGCAATGTAGTTAGTTATTGTGTCCCATCACCAAAACCTCCCTCCCACCTCCCTCTCTGCTCTCCCACCCAGATGTGTCCCCTCCATTTTCTCGTTGTAAGAGCTTCAAAAAAAAAAAAAAGGTGAGGTTGTTAAATCTTCCTCTCCCCCCCCCGGTTTTTTTTTCTTGTTGTTGTTGTTGTTGTTGATGTTGTTGTTGTTGCTGT
>NW_007734935.1:83121-83515 GCF_000696425.1 Galeopterus variegatus
TGTCTTCTACAAACCTTGACTTTCAGTTGAGTCATCAAAGTTGTGCCCTGCCCCGCCCTGCCCAGCAGGTGTCCTGACTCTCTGACTGCGGGAGTGAACTCCTTGGGGGAGGGTCCCTCAGCACACAATTCCTCTTTGACTCCCCCCGCACCGGTCGGCCTTTCTGGAGGGCTCTCTAGCACCTTTAATGTAGCTCGAGGGGTCTCCGGGCTCCCCTCTTCCCACCAGAAATCAGTTAGGGGCTCTTCCAAACTGAGGTCCCCAGTATGGAATCTGCCTCCCGGGAAGAGGGAGTTTATACGGGGCCGACGTCCAGGGTGTGGCGGAGAGACAATCTGGGTGGGCTCCTCTTCCCTGCCCCCCTGACGCTGGCCGGGGGCTCCCCACGCTACCA
>NW_007734936.1:0-621 GCF_000696425.1 Galeopterus variegatus
AATCATACCAACTTATATATAATAGAAGCCCCAAAAGAAGAGGAGAGGGAGAAAGGGGAAGGGAGTAAATTTGAGTAAATAATGGCTGACTGCTAGATTACCCCAAGCTCCATTTTATTTCTCATCTCATCTCCTTGAAAATATATATTCTTGCCCTAAAAATAGTAGTTTCCTTGATTCCTACCTTTTGGCTTCCAGCTACCTCACTAGACAAACGCTAAGAAATACAAAACAACAAAACCTCATAGACATCTTGAATCCTTTAGTATAGTGAAAAGAAAGCCAGTTTTGAAGCATGTTCTCAATTTGAGTTTCATCTCTATCATTAACTAGGTAATCCGGCCCAGTGTACAGGCTTGTTGCCTTTGTCAAAGATCAGATGGCTGTAGGTGTGTGGGTTGATTTCTGGATTCTCTATTCTATTCCATTGATCAGTGTGTCTGTTTTTATGCCAGTACCATACTGTTTTGGTTATTATAGCTTTGTAGCATAGTTTAAAGTCAGGTAGTGTTATGCCTCCAGTTGTATTTTTTTTTGCTCAGCTTTGCTTTGGCTATGCGTGTCCTTTTGTTATTCCATATAAATGTCTGGATATTTCTTTCCATTTCTGAGAAAAATGTC
>NW_007734936.1:6320-17999 GCF_000696425.1 Galeopterus variegatus
GCAAGGACACTAGAGATTCTGACTCACCATCAGGCTTTTTGAGTTCCTCTTCTTGCTGGTGTCCGCAGGTAGCTGCCCAAGTTGTGCTGGTTGTAGTGCTCGGGCTGCATGTACCTGGGAATAGAGCAGAAGCTGATGGCCTCTGGTTTCCTGTGCTGTGGATTCTGCTTCTCTGTTTTCTTGTTTGTTTTGTTTCCCTTTGCTGGTGATTAGTGTGTGCGGTTACACTGACTCCATTCCCATGGGTGGTGTGGCTGAGTCACAGCATGAACTAGCCCTGCCATCTGTCTGTCCTTACGGTGGGTTTCCAGGCTGACAGAGCACCTCAGAACTACATTTGGTCCTCAGGTAGGATTCAACTGGCTTGAAGTCTCGTAACCACGTGGAAAGAGACTAGTCTTGATCCATCAGGTCCTGTTCTCCAGGTAACAAGAATCCGTGCAGTCTCACTGGCAAAGATCAGAAGTAGAAAGTGTCAAACATTTTGATACAAGCAGAATTGTGTAAGTCAAGAGTTCTCTGGCTCTATGGTCTTCAGTCAGTTACTTGACTTCTCCATATGTCATTTTCTATATCATTTTAACCATTTTAAATGTACAGTTCTGTGGCATTAAGTTCATTCACATCATGGTGCAACCATCACCACCATCCATCCATGTCAGGTCTGCTGCCAGCCGACCCGAACAGCCCTAGAAAAAATGCCTCATTATCAGTCTCTCCCTTGGTGTTCCTTCTGGTGGGCGAGCGAATTGCCCAGATTCCTCTTCCCCTCCGGTCTCCGTTGGAAGGAGACGGGGGAAGAGAGCCGTGAAGAGAGGTGAGCACAGCCGCGGGCCCCAACCAGCCCGTTAAAGGACACTCAGACGTGGCGGGGTTCTGTCGAGCAGTTCCTGAATTTGAATTTTTCAAAAGCATTTTTGGATTTATTGAGAGTCATAAGATTTTTTCACATTTGACCAATTTATATCATGAATTATATTAACTGATTTTCTTTTTCCTTTTTCATACCATTTTTCTTTTATCATGGAATATGTGCATAGAGTCTATATAAAATAGATATATTTAGTTTAAAAGATAATTACAAACCCAGCCTAGGGTTATGAAACAGTACCTTAGAAATTCCCTGTTTTTGTCTCCCCAGTCTCATCTTCCTCTTTCTCCCCAGATGTAACCATGTTTCTCACTTTGTGACAATCAGTTCATTGCTTTTTTAAAAAACAGGTTACTCCCATGCATATATTCTTTGACATTATACATGCCTTGCTTGGTTTTTTAATATTTTATTTTATTTTTAGATTTTTTACAATTTATTTTTAATTATGGAAAAATACATATAAAATAAAATTTACCATCTTAACCATTTTTAAGTGTGCAGTTCACTAGTCTTAAGTATATTGACATGGTTATGCAACAGATCTCCAGAATTTTTTCATCTTGCAAAACTGAAACTCTGTACCCATTAAACAACAACTCCCCATTTCCCTCCAACCCCTGGCAACCACCATCCTACTTTCTGTCTGTATGAATTTGACTACTCCGTGTACCTCATATAAGTGGAATCATAGAGTGTCTTTTTGTGTCTGGCTTATCTCACTTAACATAATGTCCTCAAGGTTCATCCATGTTGCAGTATGTGTCAAAATCTCCTTCCTTTGCAAGGTTGAATAATATTTCATATTTTATTTATCTATCCATCTGCTGATAAACACTGAGTTGCTTCCACTTTTTAACTTTGCTTATTTTTTAACTTCATATACTTGAACTCATATTGTATGTATATTTTTTTCTTGCCTTTTTTTTTTGGTTCAGCATTATATTTGTGAGATTCATTCATGTCGACGTATCTAGCTGTAGTTCTTTTATTCTTATTGATGAGTAGTATTCCATTCTATGTGTATCATATTCCATAGTTGAAGAGCATTTGGGTTACTTCCAGGTGTTTGCCATTACAGACCAGGCTGCTCTGACGTTCTTGCTTATGTCTCCTGGTGTGCATGTGCTGGGTTTCTTGTATCTAGGAGTGGAACTGCTAGCTTATAAGGCATGTACATCTTCAACTTTACTTTATAATGTCAAGGTCTTTTGATTTTAATTTAAATTTTTCTGATTACTAATGAGGTTTAGCATCTTTTCAAATGTTTATTGGCCATTGAAATTTTCTCCTTTTGGGAAGTGCTAATTTTCTAAAATTTTTCCCTTTATTCCTGTTTTTCCATTGTAAACATTTTATTATCTGCAATTATGTTTAGGTTTTCTTTTTTAATTTTTAATTGTGGTAAAAAAAAAAAAAAAACACATAACAGAAAATTTACCATCTTAACTGTTGTTATAGTACAGTTCAATAGTGTTAAGCACATTCACATTTTTGTGCAATGGGTCTCCAGAACTTTTCATCTTGAAAACTGAAACTCTGTGCCTATTAAGTAACAGCTGCCCATTTCCTCCCTCTCCAGCTGCTGGCAGCCACTTCTTTTCTGTTTCTGTGAATTTAACTACTTTAGATCCCTCATATAAATGGAACCATACAGTATTTGCCTTTTTGTGACTGGTTTATTCCCCTTAGCATATGTCCTCAGGGTTCATCCATGTTGTAACGTGTCAGAATCTCCTTCCTTTTTAAGGCTGAATAATATTTTATTTTATGTATAAACCACATTTTGTTTATCCATTCATCTGTCAGTGGACACTTGGGTTGCTTCCACTTTTTGGCTATTGCGATGAATATGGGTGTGCAAATATCTCTTTGAGACCTTGCCTTCAATTCTTTTGGATAAAGACCCAGAAGTAGGATTGCTAGATCACATGGTAGTTGTCTTTTTAGTTTTTTGAGGAATCGTTTTCCATAATGTTTGCACTATTTTACATTCCCACCAACAATGCACAAGGGTTCCAATTTCTCCACATCATAATGGGTGTGAGGTGATATTTCATTGTGTTCTTGATTTGCATTTCTCTAATAATTTGTGATGACTCCCCATCTTTTCATATGTTTGTTGGACACATGTATATCATCTTTGAAGAAATGTTTATTTAAGTCCTTTGTTCATTTTGTAATCAGGTTATTTGGGTTTTTATTGTTGAGTTGTAGGAGTTCTTTATATATTCTGGATATTAACCTCTTATCAGATATATAATTTGCAGATATTTTCTCCCACTTTATAGATTGCTTTTTGACTATGTTAATTGTGTCCCTTTGATACACAGAAATTTTTAAGTTTGACATAGTCCCATTTGTCTATTTTTGCTTTTGTTGCCTGTGCTTTTGGTGTTGCATCCAAGAAATCATTGCCAGATCCAATGTTGTGAACATTTTCCTCTATGTTTTCTTTTAGCAGTTTTGTAGTTTCAGGTCTTATGTTTAGGTCTTTAACTCATTTTGAGTTAATTTTTGTATGTGGTATAAAATAAGGGCCCAACTTAATTCTTTTGCATGTGGATATCCAGTTTTCCTAGCACCATTTGTTGAAGAGACTGTCCTTTCCCCATACCCGTTCTCTTTTATAATTGCTTTTTACGTAATTTGTTACTAATCCCTTATCAGCTACGTGAAGGGTGACTATGCATCCTAGTTTACACAGAAGGTTTCAGTTTATACCTGTTGCTCTTGTGTAATTACTGGTGTTCCCTTTCACTCAAAACAATCCTGGTTTGAATGATAAATTCACTCTAATTTTATAGAAACATTTTATCATATTTTGGGGTTGTCTTGTAAATCTCTTTTAAAGCTTCTTTTGATGAATAGAAATTCTTAATTTGTTTTCGTTTGTTTGTTTTTTCTGGCTAGCTGGTATTGGAATCAGAAACCTTGATCTTGGTGTTATAACACGACTCTGATCAACTGAGCCAACTGGCCAGTCTTGAAATTCTTAATTTATAAATTTTTTTTTTTACATTAATGTTTTGGGTACTTTGCTCAAGAACTACTTCCCTACTCCAGGCTCATGAGGGGTCTGAGGACTGGAATCATTAGTAGACCACCCTTGGTCAGGTTTATCTGCCCATCAATCTAAGGGCACAGAGGAAAGCAATGATTACAGAATTATTAGCAGAATTTTTTAATGTATAGATTTTTTAGTATGTACTACATATGACTGAATGGCTTTTGTTGTTTTTTTAAAAAACTTTATATTATTAATACTTTCAGCCATATACAATAATACTACTCATCATCTGGTTTTAACAATTATCAATATTTTACCATTTTTGCTTATCTATCCCATTTCCATTTCTTTTTTTCCTCTGGAATATTTTAAGATGTATCTCAGACACCTTATCATTTTACCCATAAAATCTTCAGTAAGTATCTATGACAGATAAGGACTTTTTAAAAAACATAATACCATTATCATGCCTAATAAAATTATTTATAATTCCTTAATGACTTTCCCCAAATGTCTCAAAAATTTTTTATAGTTGGTTTGTTTGAATCAGAATCCATATTTGGCCTACACATTTCATTCAGTTGATATATTTGTTAAGTCTCTTTCTTGGTCATTACTTTAAGATATTTCTTATGCTCTGTATTTGTGTCATCCCATCCTCGTGGTCACTTAACATGTTCCTCTAGCTCTATCCCCATATTTTCATATATTCCATATTTTCAAACATTCCTATGGAAGCTTAATTAGATTTGGGTTAAATTCTTTTGGCAAGAATATTACATAGGTATGGCTGTGTACTTCCCATTGTATCACATCAGGAGAGTTCACTTTGTGTAATGTTAACATTGATCAGAGGGTTTAGGTATTGTCACTTTGATTCAATCTTTCACCTAATGGCTTTAGAAGTCATAATGATCATTGTCTAGATCCATGATTTCATCTGGGGCTGCAGAAGGTAATGTCTTGTCTGGCATTCCTTTAGCATTTATTGCCTAGAATTATTATATAAGGAAGAACGTTCTCCCACCAATTCTTTGGTTACCTTGACACACGGTTTGTTCAGGAAAAGCAGGACATATTCATTTGTTCCCTCTTATATTAGTTTTCTATTGCTGCATAGCAAATGACCAAAAATGTAGCAGCTTAAAACAACACTCATTTATTATCTCATACTTCCGGAGGTCAGAAGTCCAGCCAGGCTCTGCATAGGGACTCCACAAGGCTGAAATCAAGGTGTTGACTGGGCTGGAATCCTATCTGAAGGTACCGGAGAAGAATCTGCTTCCATGCTCATTCGGGTTTTGACAGAACCATTATATGTCTGAGGTCCCTGTTTCCTCACTGGTTGATAGCTGTGGCCACTCTCTGCTCCTACAGGCCACCTGAGCATTCCTTCTCATGTGGCCCCCTCTATATTCAAACCATCAATGGCTATCGAGTCCTTGTCACATTTTGAAACTCTTACTCCCTCTTCCACCATCAGCTGGAGACAGCTCTCTGCTTTTAAAGGGCTTACCTGATTGGGTCAAGGCCACTCCAATAAGTCTCTGTATTTTAAGATTAGCTAATTTGAGACTTTGATAACTTCTGCAAAGTCCTTTCATAGAAGTTCCTAGATTTGAGTTTGATTAAGCCAGAGACTGGGATTTTGGAGGGCCATTTTTAGAATTCTACGTACCACAGCTGTATATGTCGGTTTTCAAAATAGTTAAACCCTAGCAAAAATTACTAATGAAGTTTGTCTTTTATCAGCATCTTTATGACAAATTTAGCCCATTGTACTCACTATTCTTTTGATGCTCAAATTGTTCCATGTTTGGCCAATGAAAGTGCCTTCAAGTTGGTTCCTGTGTCATTTTGACAAGACTTCAGTAGTCTTTGATAGCTTCCTTTGCTATAACACAAAGTGGTCCCGGCTAAACTTGTACATTTCCTACCCCAGTACTGGAATCAGCTCTTTCTTCAAGGAGCCCTGGTTCCTTTCAGTGGAAAGTAGACTTAGAGATCACAATTTGGGCACTGAGGAGTCACAATTTCTACTCCTTTTTTAGTGGACAGATCTAAGAAATTTGTACTTTTTTAGAAAGAAAAAAATCACATATTTATACTGAGATTTCCAATTCAAGTTTAAGATTACAGGGTTTTCCCTTAATTTTATATTTGTGTCTCTTTTCTCCTATGCTATAAAACTTGGTTCCTAATAACCATAATGCAATTATTTATTTGCTTTGTCTCTTGTTAAACATCCATACACTAGTTTCCAAGTAACCGTATTGATATTACTATTAACAATAGGACCACTGAATTCAGTTTTAAGTTTCTTTGCATTTCTTTTGTCCTTAATCTATATCCCGTTAGGGATTATAGCCAGATTACTGAAGGTTTTGTTGGGGTTTTGGGGTCTTTTTTTTTTTTTTTTTTTTTTTTTGTGCTGTTAGTTCTTTAATAGTCTTTTGAGATCTAATTCACATAATGTGTAATTCCCCCATTTAAAGTATACAATTCAAAGGATTATAGTATAGTCTCAGAATTGTACAAACTTCAGCACAGTCTAATTTTAGGACATTTTCATCACCCCAAAGGAAACTCCATGCTTGTTAGCAGTCCCTCCTTATTCCTGCCACCCTGCCACCAGCCCCAGGCATCCATGTATCTACTCTCTCTCTCTATAGATTTGCCTACAGTGGACATTTCATATAAACGGAATCACAAAACATGTAATCTTTTGTGACTGGATTCTTTAATATAGTATAATGTTTTCAAGGTTCATCCATGTTGTGGAATGTAAATGTACTTCATTCCTTTTAATGGCTGAATAATATTCTATTCTATGAATATACCATGTTTTGTTTATCCATTCATCAGCTGATGGACATTTGGGGATGTTTCCACCTTTTTTTTTCCATAATATTCATCATTATTATTATTATTCTTTTTACTGGCTGGTACAGAGATCAAACCCCAGAACTTGGTGTTATCAGCACCCATAATATTCATTATTATGAATAATGCTGCTTATAAACATTTGTGTACAAGTTTTCATGTAGACATATTTTCATTTCTTTTGAGAGTATATCTAGCAGTAGAATTGCTGGCTGTGTCCTTCCTCTTCTATTTTGTGAAAATGTTCATAACGGATAGGTATTAATTCTCCTTTAAATGTTTAGTAGAATTCACCAGTGCAGCCATCTGGGCCTGGACTTCTCTTTGGAGTAATTAATTGAATCTCTTTCCTTTTGTAGGTCTATTCAGAGTTTTTTTTTTCTTTTTTTGGCAGCTGGCCAGTATGGGGATCTGAACCCTTGACCTTGGTGTTATAACACCGTGCTTTAACCAACTGAGCTAACCGGCCAGCCCCTATTCAGATTTTCTATTTCTTCTTAAGTCAGATTTGGAGTTTGTGTTTTGTTAGAAATTTGTTCAATACTCTTAAGTTATCTAATTTGTTGGCATAGATTTGTTCATAATTATAATTCCTTTTGTAAGGCTGGTAGTGACGTCCCTTCTTTCATTCCTGATTTTAGTAATTTGAGATTCTCTTATTTATCTTGGTCAGTCTAGCTAAAGGTTTACCAATTTTGTTAATCTTTTCAAACAACCAAGTTTTGGTTTCTGAAAGAAAGTGAGCCGAGACCCCAGGTACCAATCAAGCTTTATTGAAGGAAAAGAATCTACCGAGCTCCCCTCAAGATGGAGGACAGCACCAGGTGGGGGGACAGGAGAGCTTATATAGGGCGCCAAGGACTGGCTGATACGATCAAGGAGGGGCATTATGCTAATGCAGAAGCCATGAGACCAGGGTGGAGAATTACACCCTTGCAGCAGCAAAAGGGTTTCTGTTTTGCAGAAGTCAGAGGCTTCTGTACTGGGAAGCAGGGAGGGGTTTGGTGCTGGAGTGCAAGACAAGGCCAGCAGCTATTTTGTGCTTATTGTGTGCACAATGGCACTGGTCAAGTCTAAGATCTATCAGTTTCCTTGATTTTTCTCTAGTGTTTTCTATTCTCCATTTCATTTACTTCTGCTCTAATCTTTCTTATCTTCATCCTTTTGCTTGCTTTGGTTTAGTTTGCTCTTCTTTTTCAGGGTCTAATTGTGGAATTTTAGGTTATTGAACTGAAATCTTTTTTCTTTTCTATTTAGGTGATTACAGCTATAAATTTCTTTCTAAGCACTGCTTTATCTGCATTCGATAACTTTGGATATGTTGTGCTTTTATTTTTACTCATTTTGAAGTATTTTCTAGTCAGCCTTCTGATTTCTTCTTTGACTCACTGGTTATTTAGGCGTGGATTGTTTTATTTCCATGTATGGAGGTCCTCACTGTGCCAGTCCAGAAGTCCCACCTCCAAAATACAGTTTTTAAGACACTTGAAATAATTCTCTGTGATTACAGCAGAAACTTGAGGTGCAACTGGTTTGTTTCTGTTTCTTTTAATATTTAGGGAGTGCTTTTTCTCTTCTTGATTTAAATTTTTTAATTTATGCAAATCATTTGCATGTTTTCAAAGTCAAATCTATGAAAACAAGATCTATTCAGAATGATCTAGCTTTCATCATTACCCTTCCCTCTCCTGTAGGTGACCATTTTTTAATTAGTGTATGCCTCATTGTTTCTTTTTGAAAATAGAAGCATATTGCTATATATAAAATTCATCCCTTCCCATGCCTCCTTACTTTTTCCTTAACAACATATTCTGGCAATCACTCCATAGTAGAATATTGAGCTCATCTTCATTTAAAAACTGTTTGGAAAATTGTAAGAAAAAAATTTTGAGTTTAACTAAGTCACATTTTGGGTAAATTATATATGAATAATGTTTTACTGAAATCTTCAAATTCATCAGGCAATTACCAGTATCGTTTCTTGTGTAGACCCCTAAATCTTCAGGAGCTGGCAATCTCTCTCAGGTTGTGTGAAGCTAGCTCAGAGAGTTGGTCTTTTGTTTTAGAGTTTTCATGTCTTGTTCTTTCCTGTCCCTTCTTCTCCATGTAGTTCACCAAGAGCTTAGAGACTCCCTCAGTAATTTCTTCATGTCATAGTGTTGAGTGCAAGATGGATGAGAGTTAAGATATCTAAACAAGGCTAAGGCAACATACATGGTGAGAAGCAGATCAACACAAGGAGAATTGATTAATTTTCCACTGGCACGCTAGGGTTTATTTTGGCATGTCTTTGAGGACACATTTGTTTTAAAGTAATAATTTGACCACCGTGTTTTTTTTTTTTTTCCTTTTTGTCTTTTTTCATGTCCGGCAACGGATCGCAACCCTCGGTGTCGCGCCCGCACGGGACCGGGACCAGCAACGGAATCGCAACCCTCAGTGTCGCGGCCGCACCTCGCTCAGCCAGTGAGCGGGAACTGGTCTGTATGTGGGATCCGAACCCTCGGCGGGAGCGCCGCCGCGCTCCCAAGCGGCGCACTGTAGCAGTGCGCCACCGGGCCGGCCCTGACCACCGTGTTTTAATATGGAAATATAAATAAATTAGAAAAAATAGAAAGAATAGCTTTGGTAGGACCCAGCCATTAAACTTCACCAGATTTAGCAAATAAATATACAGGACACACTATTAAATTTGAATTTCAGATAAACAATGAATAATTTTTTTTAGTATAAGTATGTCCCAAATGTTGTATTAAAAAATTATTGACTGCTTATCTAAAATTACATTTTAACTGGGCATGCTGTATTTTATCTGCCATCTTATTTGGAATCCAAATCAAGTACGTAACATGGGCTTGCCTTGGTGTTCACTGTCTGGAATGAAGAAGTAGGTTTGGGCTGGTGTGGAATCACTCCCTCAAAGCTGTTAGTCACAGAGTTTGTGCTGGAAGAGGACTGGCTTAGACTTCTTTCTGGTTCATCTCCTGCTTTTCCATCATAAGCACCCCCACTCTTCAGTCATGCTGAAATATCTGCAGTCCCATGTATTGGACACATAGTCATCATTTTGCACATGCTCTTCTATATGCTCTTCCTACCTCCTTTTCTCATTCTCCACTGGACTAATTCCTACTGATCCTTAGAATAAGAGTTTCAGACTCTAATGTAGTAAGCGAAGGCCAAATAGAAGAAATATGTTCACTCCCATTTTCTTGAAACAGGTGACCATCTTGGTCTACCTTTTGTTTTAGAGACATATGTTTAGAGAAATAGTTCTCAACTACAAGAAAAACAATTCAAGTGTGATGATAAATGGCAACTGATTCTCCTTCCCAACGTTAGGACAGCACAAAGTAGTAGTGGTGATTATTGTGAGCTAGTGAACTTAGAGCCCTTCTAAAACAGGACAGCCACTACTCAATTCTGTCCAGTATTGCTATGTGAAAATGCATGCCTATTATTGTCAGATCATTTGGTTTTTCAAAAAAAGCCAGAAAACAGATTTCTTGATTTTTTGTTTGTGAAATCTTTCAATTTATAAATATTAGCTTTTTTTTTTTTGAAACTCTAAGAAGGCCAAATAAAACTCACTTTCAGGCTGAATTCAGCTGTAGGGTCACCAGTTTGAGGTCTTCTATTAGATGTACAAATCTGAGATCATTTTTCAGTGGTCTGTATTAAGTGCTCTACCATCCTGTGCTTAGCTCTGTCTGGGCATCCTAAGGTAATTGTTTTCCTATTGTTCTCCCTGAAAGCAGAAACTGCATTTCATTTTCTTAACGTCAGCAACTAGCAGAGTGCCTGAGACATAGTAGACATTCAAATGAATAAATGAATGAATGAGTGAATGAATGCATCTAGGTCACTCCTTTTTCACAGCCACAAAACGGAATTTTCAAAGACAGAAGAACACTAACATTCCTTCCCCACCCCAGAATGGGGCAGAAGAGGTAATTAGTTTGGACATAAAGTTAGAAGTATCTTGCAGTTTATGGCTGGTAAAACGTGGAAGTTTAATAGTTGATGGCCTCTTGGAAATCACAAGTGAAGCAGACAATTGGGCTTCTAGAATTTGGCACTGTTTTATAGTTCTACTTGCAGTGGTTTTAAAATAATGTGACTTATATCTAGCACGAATGCATTACTGTTAATATTTTATCAGAGAGTTGTTGTTTTCTCTTCGAATATGTCTCATTACAGACGCTGCTGCATTATTAAGTATAAATGCATTATATCCAAGGACCAATTTTTCCCACCCCTACAATATGAATTCTGATTCCATAATAGAAGTCAATGGGTAAGTCGAATTCATTTAATCTAAATTTCCTTTACAGTACACTTTGCTGGAATGCATGCATTCTTTCATTTGAGGGATACCTGTATAATCACATAACGTATTTTATGCTCTGCAGCAGAACAAAACAAGCAAATGGAGCCAACTTCATTGTTAACAACAATAAAGCAGCTGCATGGTGACTGCAGCTATCACTGGATACATCACCCGGGGACTATCAGCCATTGGTACAATCAAGAATGAATCTTCCAAATTTTCACAAGGAAACAATAGCACATCACATATCCATGCTGTTATTTACATACCTCTTTCTGGTAAATGTTTTAAGTCAAATATGACGATTGAACACTGTTAAAAAGCAATTATGGGGCCGGCCCGGTGGCGCACTGCTACAGTGCACCGCTTGGGAAGTGCGGCGGTGCTCCCGCCGAGGGTTCGGATCCCACCGAGGGTTCGGATCCCACATACAGACCGGCCGCTCACTGGCTGAGCGAGGTGCAGGGGCAACGCCGAGAGCTGCGATCCCGTTGCTGGTCCCGGTCCGGTACGGGCGCGACACTGAGGGTTGCGATCCGTTGCCGGTCACGAAAAAATACAAAAAGGGAAAAAAAAAAAAAAAAA